>NW_013669063.1:93480-99623 GCF_000517525.1 Limulus polyphemus
AGCGTCATCTAATGGTGTTTTAGTGAACAACAATATTACATCAAATGATACCAGTAAGTCTTCCTTTTCTAAGTTCAGGTTTTTAATTTTCTTTACAAATTCTATAGAATTTTTGACTGTATGTTTGTTCTTATTTCTCAAAAAAGAATACTTACGTGTTATAAATTTTGCTATTTCGTAAGAGAAGAAGGACCAGTAATTCAATACGTTGATACATGGCAAGATATATTATTATTTTTTATATTAACGGAAATATGTAAATAACAACGAAGTAATGCGACAAGGGGGAAAGTATAAAATAATCTTGTAAGTTACTCCTGAGGATGACGTAGATTGCTTCGAAACATGTACTTGTAGAGAGATATTTTAAAGTGGAAGCCATACGGCTTCAATAAAGGTTTTATTGTGTAAATATAAAATGTTGTTTTTAATTATTTATTATAATTTAAAAAAAAGTAATTTTCTTGTTAAGTTTAAAAATATCTTTCTTCATCTGAAAAATCTCTAATTTCCTTTGCATAGTTCCTTAAACCTCCTAAATACATTTCAGATTTTTTTTCTGTAAAACTTTATTTTATCTGTTAAATATGAATGAATGTATTTTTAATCTTAACATGAAAATCACTTTTCATTCAGAGCAGTCAACACTTTGACTCCATATATTCATGAAGAAATATTTAAATAAAATTCTTCATTAAAAATTCTGCTTTTTAGCTACAAATGACTGTTAATGACTACTGAAAGCTTGCAAAATTTCCTGAAGATACACAAAACATATTAGAAGTTATAGTATGGAAGCTATAAAAACCAATTTGAGGTTGCGAATTTGGCCGATTCAACAGAGCCCATATTGAGAGAGTTAAATTAGTGCTATAACTAACTGGATTGTATCCAACTGCTGTTTCTGTTAATCTTAGCCAGGTGGACACATCAAGCATGTTGGAGTCAGCCTGTTATTTCCCTTCCTTAGGTGAAAAAAAATTACCATGCCATAGTTTACACTCTATAGATTTGTTTATGTATCATTTAGGTGTTTATATTTTCATTTATTAACTAATTATTTATTGTTATGTTGTTGTTTTTCCTCCACTTTTTTTCCCTCATTTTTTATTCACTTTACCTAATGTAAATAAGAGGAGATAGTGCCTTTCAATAACAACAAGGCAAACAAAGAAGGCCTAGTTTAATATTAATAGTTATTTTATTTTAAAATGCAGAATTTGAAGTAATTTGATCCAAGGTAGCTATTGCAATCCCAAGATTCAAAATTAATTAAACATATAACTTAGAAGAAATTTCATAAACATAAATTTTCCATTCTCTAGTCTTCACTCTCTAGCATAGAACTCTAATCTTTACAAGAGAGACCCTTACCAGTCCAAAGCCAGATTCAGATATTAGAAAAAAACCATTAAGATATTCTTAGCATGGAGTTTGAAATTTTTTAATGTTGGAAGTTCGTTGTTAGGATCAGCCTTTTCCAAACAAACTGAACCTCTGAGAGATTTCCCAATAGTAGAGATTGATCTGAAGCTCGATACTAAACAACCAAATCTTCGTTTTAAACTAGCTGTGTATTCTGCATCTCAATAATTATTCTGTGACTAATATTGTCTTCTCACTAATCCATTAGTAACAATCACATTTAACATAACTTGAAACAAAATATTTTGACTATTTCCCAACAATAATGATGCTGACATACAAAATAATACTTCAAACTAACATATTAATCACTAAGTAATAAATACAGAGACATTAGTTTAGTTAGCTATTTTTAGTCATTTCTTAATTGAGAAAAAAAGTATTTAACTAAATTTCTATAGTAAAATAAGATCCTACTTCAAAGAGTAACAGAGTTCCTGTCTTGTAGATGTATCATCTGCTTTTAATTTCAAGCTGTTTAGTATCATTGAGTCTTTTTACACTTAATGATACTCATCGTGCCATTTTGATTAAAAATCAATAAGTATAATGCCATTATTATTATTACTCTACCTAATATTTTTTCATCATTTGCATTTTAACTTTATGTTTAAATATCATTAATATTCAAATATTTCTACTTTAGTATAGTAGATTTATACATGAATATTTCCTATCTGGCCCCCAAGTGGCACAGCCGTATGTCTGCAGACTTACAACACTAGAAACCGGGTTTCGATACCCGTGATGGGCAGAGCACAGATAGTCCATTGTGTAGATTTGTGCTTAACTTCAAACAAACAAACAAAAATTTACCATCTGTCATTAGAATAGCAACGAACAGTTTTATTTCAACCAATAACTAATGATATCCCCTGAAGGCAAAATACCACAATCCACCATCTTTTCATCAATATATGTTTTATTATTCGTTACCATAATTAAATGTGATCACCTGAATTATGGTTTATTGATCCTTTCCATATACACAATGTTGATGTTTAAAAATAGTTGTTTATTCTTAATGTGTATACTTACATGTAAATGTTTATTTATAGTTCCTTACTTCTTCACATATAACACACAGAATATGTTTTTTGGTCATAGTTCCTTACTCCCTATGTCACTTAGAAGATATGTTTCTTCATAGTTCTTTACTCCTTAACATGTATACATAGTAGCTACTGTTTATATGTAGTTAATTACTCTGTAATATGGCCACAAGGTAGATGATGCTTCAGTTTAGTTCTTCTTTAGTATGCATACTTAGATGTTCATGTTTTCATGTGTTCATAACCTGCCATGTTCTGGGGGCACTGCACTTCAATGCAGGCTGTCCTCTTCAAAGGGCAATAAAACAATAAAATTTAAATATATACAGAATTATATAGGAGGTTTTAGAGATTATGCAAATGAAATTCAAGGTTTTTTCAAATTAATAAAGTATTTTGAACCTTAACATATAATTTTGTGAAGATACACAAAACATTAGAAGTTATAGTATGAAAACTATAAAGGTCAATTTGGGGTCACAGACATGGCTGGTTCAACCGAGCCTGTAGCGAGAGAATTAATTGAATGTAACTGATTAATGGGACCATTGATTTATCAATTACAAATACCACTAATTGCCCACCTGTACCTCTGTTTCTCCACTCTGCCATATATAAGCTCTGCTTTCTTGCCATAATTCAGATTTTTTATAGGCAGTTGTGCTGTTAACTTTGGTACAGTGAACTTGGAAGTCAACATTAATTCTGATGCATATACATCCAACAATATTGGAACTTTTACAACTTTTATTGAGGCCTTACTTCCAAAACAGTGCCACCTCTCCAACCCAAAGCTATCTTGACTTGATTTGTTCTCTAAGTATTGTTAAAATTTTGAACAGTGTATCAGTCTTTTATTCCCCTTCATTTTTACATCATTGTAGAAACGTACTGATCATGTGACTACTTTCCATCAATCATACTGTCACATAATGCTGACAGTCAGGAGAGTTTGCCAACCTTGCCTCTCCTACACCTTATTGAACAAGTATGTCAAATTTTACATGTTTTGCTTTTAGCTCTTGATTATTATTCTTCATTGTTAGGTGATGCTCCTTATCCTGCTTATTATGTTCTTCTACCATCACCCAACATTCTTGTTCATGCTCAGAGTTTTGCTGATCAATTAATGTTGGGTGTGGGTATGCCCTCTCCCCCTTGGTTGTTGGACCAGTATTATTTTGCTTTCTAATGTGCCTCATTTCCCCATTTGGATTCACCATGTGTGGATCCTCTGTTTACCTTGTGGGGGCTCAAATTCTGAAACTTTGATTCATTTTCATTGGTCCCAGTTTTCTAGGATTTACCTTGCTTTGACCACCCTTTTACGTGTTATTTCCTCCTTACAATTTTTGTCTTAAGCCTTCTGACAGAGCTCAGGACCCTTCTGTGGTCTACCATGGCCCATTTGTCAGATTCAGCGCCGTCTCTCACCACCTGGATATTATGTTGTTGGGATTTTCTGGGGAAAGATGCATTACTAGCTGGAGTGTGTCTCCCCTTTCTTCTTTGAGGGATCTTCATCAAGCCTCGTTTCTTTGTGAAACAATCTTTGGGGGTTGACCAGGGTCAATGTGGCAAGCCTACATTCCTTTTTGTCCTCTCTGGCCTCTTGTTTGTCTCATCCTGCTGTTTCTGCCCAATATTCACCTGTTTGGGTCCCCTGTGCCTCTTCTTCCTCTCCCCATCCCTTACCCTTACTACAGGCATTCCTTACCTTCATCCTTCCCATTCCTGTTCCTACAGAGCTCAACATTATCAGGTAGGGGCAAGCTGCAACAGTATTCAACAGTCTGGGGACTCATCATGGGTTCTGTCAGAGGGTCTTTGCCTTCAGTTCTGGTCCCTCCCTATCATCTTTCCCGGTTTCCTTTCCTCCTCGAGATCATGCCTTGTGTGGTCATCTAGCAGAGTCAATTCAAGACTTTCTTCAAAAAGGAGCTATCAAACAGGTGGTGCCCATTCTTCTGGGTATTTTACTCCCTTCTGTTTATTGTCCCCAAAAAGATGGTAGATTGATGATCCATCATTAATCTGTCCCACCGAATATCTTTCTGGAGACACCTCGATTTACCATAGAGTCCTACCTCTTCCTTTGGTGTTTTTTCCCCAGGTCTTTGGATGGCCAACTTTGATGTGACAGATGTTTATTTTCATATTCCCATCGCTCTGGAATTGTATCATTATCTCCGGATCGTCCACAAGGAGGGGGGGGGGGTCTTTCAGTTCTAAGGTCTTGCTGCAGCTTCTAATGTGTTTTGTTGAGTGGCCTTCTCTTTTGCATGGATGGCTAGCTACTGCTCATCTCTTCCCAGGCCCAATCTGATACACTTGCTTCCTTCTTCGGGAGTCTGATTGGGTGGGGTTACTCATCAAATTGGAGAAGCCTTTGCTAACCCTCACACAATACCTTATTCATTTGGGGGGTTCTCTTCAATTCCAATCTCAGTCGAGCCCAGCCTTCTCCACTTTGGCTCAGGGATATGGAAAGGGTGGTCACACAGGCCCTATTTTATTTTCTTACTGGTTGAGAGGTTCTATCTCTTTTGGGGACGTGGTTCTCCTTGGAAGCTCCCATTCCCTTGGTTAGAGCATACGTGTTCCCTTCAGTGGAAGCTTCTCGACCAGTGGAACTTCTTCCACGATCCTTTGAACTATCCTATCACCCTTCCCCCTAGGGATCAGGGACAACCTTATTTTGGTGCTGAACAGGGGTTTTTAAATGAAACTGCTAGATTTTTGTTGATGAAATAAACATATCCCTCAGTAACATTTTGAAACAACAGATTTTTTATATAAAGTTGATAAATGTTATCCCTAAAAACATTGACAGAAAAATACAACTAAACCTACTAACATTATTGATAACTTTATATTACTTTTATTTTTTTCTACTTATACCTACAAACTACTTGTAACTTTTGTAACAAAATCAGTTAGAAAGGTTACATCATTATTAGTATCTCATCTGGGTCATAATTCAATTATGTTAAAGCCTATAATGTTATTTCTAGTAATATGATTGATATGAAAATAAAAACAGTTAAAAACAAACATGTCATAGTTATAATTACATTTATATTAAATTTTCAAAGGCAACATATTTTAATATTCACAAACAGGACACCTATTTATAATTTTGTTTGGAAGACATCAAACATAACACTTGCATTTTCACTTATTTTGGACATTAACGTTATGACAACATCCTTCTTGTGAGTATTATAACTTCCAAATAATGAAAATAAATTTTGAAACAAGTATAAGAGCTGCAGGTATCCTTAGCAATACTAACTCTGATGAAAACAAATCTTTAGTACAGAGCACATACACATTGTTAGTGTCTGGAAAACGTGGATGCACCAAAATTTACTATGGCATTTGTTACGTATTACAATTTCAAATGGTCTGAAACTGAATTAACTTGTACTTTGGATTTAGTATTTAAATAAATGCTGATATATCTCCAATTCATGATATTTGCCAACAAGATTGATACACACAGTTATCTTTTCTTTTTTTTTATACAAATATATTTTAATATACAACCAATAAATGCAATTTACAATAACAGTTATTGCAAACAATGATTTATATACAAAAGTTTCACAAACTTACAAGCAATATAAGTCGTATTTCTAGTCTGGAACTTTCTTGATATCTTAT
>NW_013669063.1:100583-106793 GCF_000517525.1 Limulus polyphemus
TCTTCATCGGTCTGGTAGTACATCGATCAGACCTGATGATGTTCATTATGAGATGTTGCACCATCTCTCTCCTACCTCTCTTGCTATTCTTCTTGTTATTTTTAACCGGATCTGGCACGAGCATATTTTTCCTGATGCTTGGCACCAGGCTATTGTCCTCCCTTTCTCTAAACCTGGGAAGGATCCCAAGATTCCTTCTAATTATCGTCCCATTGCTTTGATTAGTTGTCTTTGTTAAGGTCCTAGAGAGGATGGTTAATGCTCGTCTTGTTTGGTTCCTGGAATCAAACATGCTCTTCTCGCCCACCTAGATTGGGTTCCATTGACAGCGGTCCACCATGGACCTTCTGATTCGACTTGAAATGTCAATAAGAGAAGCCTTTCTCAAGAGAGAACACCTTGTTTCTGTGTTCTTCGATCTTGAGAAGGCTTATGACACTTCGTGGAGGTATGGAATTTTGCAGGACCTCCACTCCTATGGGTCGCGTGGCCATTTACCCATTTTTATTCACAACTTTTTACTGAACAGGCGATTCCACCTCTGTGTGGATTCCACTCTTTTCTGTTCCTTTCCACAAGAACTTGGAGTCCCTCAGAGCTGTGTCTTGAGTGTCACACTTTTTAGTGTTAAAATTAATGCCATCACTACAAATCTTCATCTGACTGTTGCAAATGGGCTCTATGTTGACGACTTCTACATCTCGTGTCAGTCGTCGAACATGAGGTTTATTGAGCGGCAGCTTCAGACTGCTTTCAATCGGTTGTTCACATGGACCACTGCAAACGGTTTTAAATTTTCTTTTTCCAAAACCGTTTGCATGCATTTTTGCCGCCAACAGGGTCTCTACTCTGATCCCGAACTCCGTCTTGGCTATATAGTTATTCGTGTGGTCACTGAGGCAAAGTTTATGGGGCTTATCTTTGACCGTAAGCTTAGCTTCATTCCACACATCGAGCAGCTAAGTGTCAAGTGTGCAAGGGCTCTGAACGTCCTCCATGTCCTCTTTTCCAGCTCTTGGGGAGTGGATCGATGTTCTATGCTCAGGATCTATTGTGCTCTTATTCGATCCAAACTGGACTATAGATCTTTGGTCTATGGTTCTGCCAGGACCTCGGCCCTGAAGATGCTGGACCCCGTTCACCATCTGGGGCTTCGGCTCTGCACCGGTGCTTTTCGCACTTCTCCAGTCCAGAATTTGTACATTGAGTCCCATGAACCTTCTCTTCACCTCCATCGTTTGCAACTTTCTTTACAATATGCTACTAAGCTTCGATCTTTATCATGGCATCCCACCTGGGATTGTGTCTTTCTTCCTCAGTGGGCAATGCTCTTTCAGAACAGACGGTCTGCTATTCCTCCGTTTGGCCTTCGTATCCAGGCACTACTGGCTGAATTGGGTCTGGCATTGGATGACATTGCTGTCCCCAATGATCAGCCCATTCCACCATGGCTTATTACCATCCCATCCTGTAATCTTTCTCTGAGTCATCTGGGGAAGGCGGATACTCCCAATTGGAAGTACCATCTTCTTTTTGCTGAACATCTTTCGAGCCATTCTTCTCTTTCTATTTACACAGATGGTTCGAAATTGGGTGACTTTGTAGGTTCTGCCATGGTGTGCTGTAGCTTGGTAGTTGCTCACAGGATCCCCCTCTACAGTTTGTGTTCACTGCCGAGTTGTATGCTATTTCTTTTGCCCTGGATCATGTAGAAGCTATGTAGTACAGTAATTGTACTATTTACACTAATTCTCTTAGCTCTTTACTGGCCCTGGAATCGATTAACGTTAGTTCTCACCCTGTTCACGTCGATATTCAACACCGATTGGCCCACTTTTTCTCTATCTTCTATTTTCATCCAGTTTTTCTGGTTCCCTGGCAACATCGGTATTAACGGGAACAAGCTCGCTAACACCGCAGCTAAGTCTGTCTGCTCTGGTGCCATCACGGCCGTGCCTGTCCCATACATGGACTATGGTCCTGTCACAATAGCCCACATTTTACTGTCGTGCCGTCGTTATGACCGTGAGCGGCGGCACAATTTTAGACACATGTTTTCTAAAAGTTTACCCCTGATGCTGGACATTGTCATTGGTAATGGTGACACTGTCTGATTAGATTGTATTTTTAATTTTTTACACACTATAGGTCTTTTTAATTCTATAAAAATCTTTTATCGACATGTATTGGTTTTAACTCGCTGTATTTTATACATTTTACTCTAATTTACTTTCGTTGTTTTTTCCGGTTGTTTGGCACAGATAGCCTCGCTGATTTGCACCATAAAGCACCAAACAACCAACCAACCAAATGATACATTATGGATTTTTTTAAATTAATTTATCAAAAAGAGTTGGTGAGGGGTTTGGCCCCCTAAATTTGTGCCTACTTTTACAACATTAAATACAGTTAATAATTTTTTTGAAATAAAATAGATGGAAGAGGTATGATGAGGGTTTGACCCTTTAGGACCTTTCACCTAAATTTGCACCTGTTTATACAACATTAATGAATTCAGTTATGTATTTCTAAATTGGAAACATAACACAGTGCAAAAAAAAACAGTAAATTTACACTTTATTTAATACTCATGTAGCAAGAGAGTAGACAGTTGGTGTTACTAGCCAGTTGCCTTTCCTTTAGTCAGTAGTTCAAAATTAGTGACAGTGGCAAATAGTCTTAATAGCTTTGCAACAACAAAGATGAGTAAATTTTGTGGCAATAGGAATCAAACTTGAGACCCTCAAATCACGAAGCACCCCATCACCCTCTCATTATGTAGCTTTGTGTTTAACAACAAACAAAAATAATCGTAATATTTCGATTACTTGATTATTTTTGTTCTGATCAGTTTAATCATAATTTCTATTAATTGATTGTTGGAATAATCGAGAATGGTAATAATAGGAAACACTCATATCTACAAGTTGATTCTTTTCTTGACATAATCGATTAATAGTAATTTTGATGAATTGATAAGTTTATGGGACACTAATAGGTAATTATTTATATTAATTAAACTACCCAGCTTTACTAGCAAATGGAATGAAAATCAGGTATGTGACATTATGCTATTGAAAATCATGTAATTTAGTTTATGATCATTGAGAGCAGTGTTAAGTTTCTATATTTTATGTTCTACTGGTTTAGCCCAAAACTCAATATTTTATGTGAATTAAACATTTTATAGATGAATTATATGAATTGTCACAAATACATGGAACATGTACAAAGATAAAATATTAGGAATACCGAGAACTTTTAAGTTATATTGTTAATATATTACTGGGTAAATTTGGGTCTGTTTAATTTACTTTTTGTCATAGAAGCAAAGTTTTTGTATTTTTCAAAACATAAACAAAACTATAACATGAGCAATGAATGAGAAAAAAGAATTAAAGAACTTATTATTTTTATAGCATTAAATGTATTAACTCATTGTGATGACATTTTAGCTATGATTTATGACCATTGATGTTGTGAATAAGAAGAAAAGTAATTTCTGTTTATTATTCGTGTAGACTGTTATGAAAATAAAAGTTGATAATACTTGATGAGTGACTCAGTTGAAGTCTGAAAGCTAATTGTTGCAAAGCAGACTTTGTAAAACTAAAAGAGTTGTAATACCTAATGATGAACTCAGTTTAAATCCAAAACCTATTTACTGTTGTGAATATGAAGAAAAATAATTTATGTTTATTATTCATCTCAGCTTCAAGAAAGACATGATATATGAATGATATTGTTAAGGTTTGATCTGCATTGCATGGAGTTAACTACTGAAAGAACCTCTTCCATAATGTCTTACATACCAGCTAGTGATGAGAGAACCATTTGCTTCTATTAATTTTTGGCTTTGTATATGGGTTTTAGAATTTGTCCTTGAATTGTTTAGATTTTTCTTTTCAGCCTTAAAGTACATTAACTTGAGTAAGCTTAATATTTGTTCATTGTATGAACTAAACTAAAAATATTTTTATGATTTTACAGATGATATCACTTGGGATGATTGCCCATTAACTCAGGCCTTAATTTTGGGTGAAGAAGGACATATTAAATGTAAAGTAACTAGTAACCCACCACCTCAGGTTATGTGGTACAAAAATAACCTGACTCTAGCAGAGGACCGCTATAAGCTTGAGAGTGAAGGGATTAAGATTGACAGAGTTGAAGAAATGGACAAAGGATTGTATAAAGTGAGAGTTACTGTAACACAGACTGGAGGACTACAGCAAAGATTCATAACTGTAGAAGTATATGGTATATTAGCGTTTTTTTTTCTAATGATCTCCTACTTGGAAATGCACAATTTAAATGGAAATATATATTACTGAATAATTTAGTAGGGTATTTTAACTCCTAAGATCCTGGAAATTTTGCAGTCATGTACTAATTTTAAAGATTATTAGTACAGTTGAAAATATTTGCCAGTTTAAAAGTCCATTAAGGAATTGAAATTTTTATTTGCAATATTCTAACCTTATCTATATTTGAAGTAAATAAGTAACTAGTTTCATTTTACATGCATTGTATTTCACTTTTGAAGTTTTTGTCCTGGCTAAACAACATATTGAATGTACTAATTACCTTTTAAACTGCAGTTATTATAATCGGTAATTTGTTACTGTGCCATATTGAGTGATCTTGTAAACATAATATAGATATATTAGTTTATCAGTGTTACAGAGGTGAGTTGCTTTTCAGAATTAGACTTCAGTATCTGTTTTATAAGGTAAAGTTGTGTTTGGTTGCAGTACCAAAATTAAATAATAGGTTGAACAATTGCCAAGTTTTTTTATATTTTTATTTAAATAAAAGTATAAAATAACTTGGCAATTGTTCCACCTATTATTTAATTCTGATATTTTCATTACCTATGTGATTTTAACTGTATTTGTCTTTTGGTTGCAGTACCACCAACAATAAAAGATCGACCTGACACTACAGAGGCTGTAGAAGAAGATTCTGCGACATTATCATGTTCAGCTGATGGATACCCAGCACCTATATTTTCCTGGTTTAACAAGGTAAAAATTTATCCCAAAAGCTTTAAAATGAAAATATGATGGCAAAATTTTGAGACGAAATGCTTACCATGGCTTTTGGCATATTTATACAAAACTTACAATACATTGTGTCTTGCATATCTGATGCATACCAGAACACTCTTTACACATCTTCCTCGCAAGACCAAAGTATACGAAGTTCTTGAGGGCTTGTACAATATGCACTTCAGCAAGCATTTCCCCAAAATGATGACCTTAATAATGTTTTATTGTTCTACAAAAATTTTGTGAACAAGGAATGCTAAAACTTAGATTATTGGAGATTATGTCTATCAAAAGGTGCCATTTATAATGTACATAAACTATGAGTAAAATTATATTATTTTTCATATCCAAAGCTATAAACATGCTCCCTATACTTAAAATTTTTAAAATACTCACCACCACATGGGTGAAACTCTACATACCTATTGAATTAATTTGAGTGTAAAGTTTTATCTAATGCAAACCAGGTATTTTTTTTGGTGTTTCTTTTAAAGCCATATAACAAATATATCTTTTTTTTCCCTTCTTTTGATAACAGGTTCTTATGGATAATTTCCTTTAACTCTCTCAACATGGGGTTGGTCAATTTGACCGAGTCACATAACCTTTTTGTACTCATTTAAAGTCTCTATAAATTTAATACTTATAATTCTCAATATATTGGGTATATCTTCATGAAATTTGGAAGTCTTTCAGTTAATATTACAAGTCTTTCACATACAAAAAGTCATATTTCTTAGTGAAGTATTTGTAATAAAATAAAATAAAGATGTGTCCATGAATATATTGAGTATTTGTTTTTAATAGTAAGTGTACAATATAATTTTCATGTTAAAATTAAAAATACTTTTCCTCATCTTAAAAACTCAGATTTCTTTTGTGTAATCCCTAAAATCTCTTAAATGCATTTCAAACGTTTTTTTTTCAGTAAAACTTTATAGTTTATCTGTTATTTACTCTACCCTATCTCAAAACGGGATCGGTCAATTCGACTAACCTTGTAAAAACAAAAACAAAATTGAAATAAACCTCTTTTTTTTTTCTTCTAGAATGACTTCAAATTGTAACATGAAACTACATTCGTTTATCCTAAGTAGCTCATTGTTTTATTGCACTTTGAACTGTGTCTAACTACTATCTGTACCATTATCAGTTGGGG
>NW_013669063.1:107291-110638 GCF_000517525.1 Limulus polyphemus
GTAATTTTAGTAATGCACTTAAATTTTTTTGAAATTAAATAATGCACCAAAAAATATAGACAAATAACATGCAAAAAGTAGACAATTTTTCTGGCTTTCTAACTATGCAACAGGAGCCATTACAAATTCATCCAAGCTAGTCATTAACTTTCCCACTGGAATGAATCTTGTACTGTGAGTGAAACTGATGATATTCTGTACAGAATACGTTATACAATACGTCATTTGATAGATGAAAACCTTGACTTTCTATTGGTTATAGGTAATATATAATGAAACGTAAGAGAGAACTATCAATGAATTGTGACAGGTGGGTGTGGCAGGAGGGGTCTGATTTTCTGTTTGATAGCTCTGTAACCAAACAAAATTGAAGGCTATAAAAATTATGGTTTATTTGAGCAATAACGATTATATAGAGAATATTTTACTTTTAATTTTGTACATTTTCAAGAGGTGATGTATAAAATAGGGATGATGACATGCTAAGACAAAATGTGTCATGTTAGATCACACTAGTGGAAATTCAGGAATTGTTTTTATATTTCCTTGTAAAATTAAGGACTTAAAACTTGTATAATATCAAAATATGGATTGTTAGCTTAGCTTTTATGTTATTCTAATTGGTATAACATAAACAAAAAGTAGTTTGATCAAATTTTGAATATAAGACACTAAAACCTTGTGACATGTGCAGTAAAGGATGCCTGTGGTGATAGGGTTAACATGTTTACGGCTGAGGATGCACCTGTATTCTTTTAACCTTATTGTTGTCAATAGAGGGCTAGATATTTCTAGATTTTACTGTTGCGTGTTATAAATATGTCCAGATACAGAGTACAAGTAAGAAGTTGAAGTTAGGGAAAGTTAAGTTACACTGTGTGATTGTTAGTTTAGCCGTAACAGGCAATATCTAAAGTGAGTTTCACAGTGGTATTATAACAACATAGGTAAAGAAGAAGAATTTGTCTTGTCAAAGGATGTTCTATAGTAATTTAACCTGCCTGTGTGGACTTTGACGAAAATGAGACAATTATTTAAAGCTCTAGATACAACTGTGATAACCAATAGTGTCACAAATTTTTGCACATGTGTTTGACTTGTTTTGAATATATTAGTTTCAAACAAGTGGATTGTGTGCTGTCCATTTACTGTTGACATTTATTGCCAACAAGCTACAGACACCTACTGTAAATAATTCTGGCCCTCATAAAACTGACATTACAAAATTTACCATTTGTCTTTATCATCTTGCTCACAATATCCTTTATAAGATATTTTGCAGCCTGGCATGGGGATGATTCTAAGTATGTTCTTAAACTTTTATGTGAATTATATTTCTATCTCTTTATCTTCAGGATTCATTTTTGCCTCTAGTTATGATTCTTCAAACTAGATTAAATTCCTGGCAAATGATTTTTTTTTATGCCACCTGTTTTGTGGACATTGGGCCCTCACCTATGTTGCACATAACCCTGGTGTCACTATCCAACCAGGTTTTGTAGTTCTTTTTAAGATCTTATATAAAATATGTCATTTTTAGAAAAGGGTGGACGTTGGGAGTAACATGTAGTAGAATTATTAGGGGGGGTAATATTCTATTATAAGGATTTTTTAGAACTTTTAAGGGTGGCAGATGGTAGGTGTTGTTTAGGAGAAATGTTTTTTGGGTGGCTTTATTTTATCTTATTTCCACTTTTGACTTTATTACCTTTCTTTAAGGGTAACTGCCTTCCCACAACTGGCTGCGCACAGTGAAAGGTAGTAAGAATTGAGACATTGTGGTTGTATGCACTCAACTCTGTACCCTAATTGAATTTTCCATAACTACTAACTGGTTTCTCATTTGCTTTTTGGATTTTGTCTAATAGATGGGATATCCCCAATGCTTTTGGGTGCTATTACCACAGGCTTGTCTCCACACTTCTTTACCAAATTTTATCATTGGTTCAGTACTAACTAGCTGTTATTAACATTTTTGCTTTCACTCGGGATTTACTTAACTGAATTATGTTTGTATATATCATATTTTACTGTTTCTGTTTTGTTTTTAATTAATTGTTGATCACTACTAGTAAAATAACTGTATGATATATAAAAGGCCATTTTCCAAAATATGTTGTGTAATCTTGTTTTTGTTTATGGTGAGTAACTTCTTTTACTTGTAGTGTATAAGCTATACTTATTACACTTTATTATGATTATGCCTTCAACTAATCTTTTAGGTACAATGTTTTAATTAAAGTTCTTTTACCTATGATAGGCAAAGTAAGGTTAGTGTTTTACTCTGAAAACATAAATATATATATATATATATTTCAAGTATAGTATTTATCAATGAAATAATGTTTTTTTTTATTCATTAGAGCAGTCTAATAAGATGTCAAATGCTCTAAGAAATTTATATCCAACCTGCATACTTACAACATGCTGTTAAATCTGGAATTTGTTCAGATGGTACAAATTCACTTAAAATCTCCACAGGAAAAAATACCAATATTTTATTGAGTGCAGAATTGAATGATTGATTTTTTTGGATTGATTTAGTTTTGAAGTTTTTTGTCATGACCATAAATTATTGTGGAAATTTTCACTTTTATGTTACTGTATATATGTTAGCCAATTGAAATTGTTTAATGTTTTTATTAATGAAAGTGTATCAATTATACATTGAACCTCCAGCATAAGTGCAGATACTACATAATAAATAGTAAGACTATGTTTTTAGAAAAATATTACAATGAATCTAGACAGTATTAAATATCTATTCTCTACATTAAGGACAGTCTTTTTTTTCTTTATGTTAAATGGAAATCTAGTGATATTAGTTCTACTAATATGGAACTTTTCCATAGGAAGATAAAGACATGGGCAGAGAACATGGTTATATGGTTGACAAGAATAAAGGCACCTTGACCATACTGAAAGTTAGAAAAGAGGATGAAGGGAAATATGTGTGCATGGCAAAAAATCCTGCAGGTGATGCCAGAAAGATCATAGCACTAAATGTGATTGGTAAGTTCTTAAAGATTGGTTTACTTCAAAGACCATAAAATGAATATATTTTCCAAGTGTATTGATTCTGTTGTTTTCTGATATGATGAAAGTTTTTAGTCTTACAAGTTATTTTTATTGATAATGTAGTAAGCTATTTTGAATTTAATGCTATATTATTTAATATATACACCTGGAAAAAAGTTAAGCACCCACGTGTTTTTTTCAAGTGATTCAGATTCGACGTTCTTGTGACTGATTATAAATTACCATTCAATTTAAACGTGTTTATCAAATGAAATTATGCAATATTGGGCACAAGAAAATAATCCATCCTTTCCGATAACACTTCCACA
>NW_013669063.1:111413-120406 GCF_000517525.1 Limulus polyphemus
TGTGGAAGTGTTATCGGAAAGGATGGATTATTTTCTTGTGCCCAATATTGCATAATTTCATTTGATAAACACGTTTAAATTGAATGGTAATTTATAATCAGTCACAAGAACGTCGAATCTGAATCACTTGAAAAAAACACGTGGGTGCTTAACTTTTTTCCAGGTGTATATTTGACCTTCTGATAACAGTTGATAAAAGTTGTTTCATTTGCTTTTTTTTTTTAAATAAGATACATATAATCTATTTTGTTAATAGCTATAGCACTATTTAATGTATCATCCACAGTTTACCAATAAGTAAATAGACATGCTTTCCAGAAAGAATGCCATTTTACTAAATATAATAAACATAATCAATGGGTACAAGATTACCACTAGTATTCAGTGGATATGTTATTTGATAGATTTAAGGCAGAAACATGGTTACACACAGCATTTACAAGACTTGAAATTTGGGCCCATGAGATTGTAACCCTTTAATGATGATGAATTTAGATGAGGATATCTCTAGGAAGTTAGTTACTTTGACATGGAATGATCATGGATAGACCACCTGTTCAATATGGCCATGAGAGAGGTAATACCCTGAGGTTCAAGCCAACTTTTTCTGACTTAGGTTGAATGAGTAAGAACCTCATATTGCATGAAGATACTTCCATATCTAATAAGATGATGACTTGTATTGACACGTTGAATTCCTTGTTCAAGAATTGTGATGTATCAAGCAACAGTAAGTGTCCCTAAACATAGCATCTGCTGGCCAAATGGTATTCCACAACATAAGAGAAATACTATCATATTTCATCTTGGTTTGTAGACAGTTTAACGAACATTCCTGGGAAGATAGTCATCAAATTCAGGCATGTTCATTGTCCTCAAATTATGCAAAACTAGGCTTGTCAGGAAAATTTCAATGCTCCAGTAGTCTTTTTAATTTATCGTAACAAGTCATTTCCTTTAACACAATTCTTTTTATATTTTTTGTATTGAAATTTACAAATCAAAATGTTTTTCCAAGTTTGATTGCTCATTGAATAATTGCTTACTGTTATTTCAAACTTTGAAATCACTAACATTTCAAAAAAGACATTGAATAAATAATTATAGTTCATGGAAATTGTCATGTGTACAAAAGTTGTAATTGCAAAAAATCAACCTTGTGGTTATAATACATGCATGTGTATATAATATGAGCAACAACTTGACGTATATGGTATATGCTGAACTATCTCTATGAAACTGTAGCCTCTGCTGCTGTATGACCATATTCTATTTTTTGTTCAGGAGTTTTGCTCATAATTAGCCTTAGTTGAAATTATAAGTAACTTGAATGAACTATCATGTTACCATGAGGTCACTGAGGTTTGGGCCTTAGTTAAAATTTTAAATTAAATGTAACATACTACTTACTTTTACACCCATATGGGAAAGGTATACAATATATATATATATATATATAAGGTGACCCTATATGCTTGTCAGTGTTTGGACCTCAGATAAATTTTTGCTCTAGCTATGGCTATGCATGCTATGCTCACCTAAGACGTGTTCCAATACCCTCCATTTATTATTTGTCCTTAAATTTGCATGTTTTTTCACAAGTTTGCAACCACCTCATGGTAGATTAAATATAATGTAACAAGAGCATTTGATGATTTTGTTGAGAAAAGTTGATCTTTTTTCTCTAAAGAAATCCTGCAAGTGACATCCTTGTTTAAAAAAATGCATCTTTAATTATTATGTGCAGGCACATTCTGTGAAGCATGGTATATAATAGTTATTAACAAAAAAAGGACATTTACATACATGTTGTTAAGTTATTAAAATATGACATTTTTGGACATCATTTCTTCAAACAGTCATAAATTTTGTTTCTAATATGATACATAACCCCTTCTGACAAATAGCTTTCCCAATTCAGTGCTGCCCTCTATATGCAAATTTTTGGCATACCACTAGCCTTGAGGCTCCCATCTAAACTCACTGTTTCATCATGATATAGCTGTATTGTTGCATGCAAATGAACATCTGAATATCTGACTCCCTCTGTACTAATTGTTCAATCATCATTTCTCAATTTGGCACTTGCATGTTCAAATGTATCTTTTTTTTTTTTGCATGTGAGCTTCAATGAAATAGGCATTTTGTCTTGTATCTACACATCGAAACCATTGTTGTGGAAAGTTTAATTTTTAACTTTAATTTTATCACTTCACTTTCAAATAATTCTGCACCTGCAGGTTTTGTGGGCCTTTTCTTTCCACATTATGAAATCTCAAAGTACTGTCACTACCACTTTGTTTTATGTGGGATGGCAAAAAGTTATTCACATTGGACAAACAACTACTATGGTGTCAGGTTCCTTTTTGTTTGTCCAGGAAATGATGGCTATGCAGTCTTGACCTTCTTGTGAGCCTGATACAAATATTCTTCTTTTTGTGAATCCAGTTCATTATGTGGAGGATTTTGACAGCCTTTTTCCACCTTCTACCTTTGCCAGTAATTCTACCACTACTGTCATTGATCTTTCTAGACCTTCCTCTTCTCACTTGGATATGATTTCTCAGGTGTGTTACATACTTTCTGTATCTCCTGTGTCATATGATTCTTTGCCTTCCCTTCTTCATTTGGCCTCTTCTTCTGACTATTACGTCTTTTCTCCTCCAGATATTCAGGTCCGTACTGAATAATTTTTATCCCAAGTTTGTTCTGGTGCCAGCATGCCTCATCCTCCTTGCTTGGTTGATAAATGTGCCTTAGCTGATCATCAAGCTGGTTTCCTATACTTTGATGCTCAAACTCTTGAATTTCTTCTTCAGGTTTGGGATTCAGGTCTTCTGTTCAACTATCTCAATCCCAATTTTCTTAGCCCCTAAAATCTGCCTGTTATAGCACTCACCCATGAGATGGGGTGTTTCACAAGACTGCTCGAGGTATCCTTGCAATGCTCATTCTCTTAAAGAAGACCTGATCCAGACTGTACCCAATAAAGCAGGCAGGGGATCCCTTCTCATTTACATGCTTAGTTTAAAGCCTAGTACTGGTCTGCATTTAAAAAATAGGGTTTTTGTGGTCACCCATCACACTGTTTTATGGTGTTGTGTTCCTTCAGGCTCCCAGTGAGCTTTCATCCTCTTTTTCTTCTAGTGGAGCTTGGGTGTTCTTGCTACTCACCAGTTCCTAGCCAATGAGGTGGTGGACCATGGAGGATACCTCCTAAGTGTAACCAATTCCACTCAGTAGAGAGTGTAGCATTGGTGTTCTATTAGTATAGTATAGTTCACTCCTGTAGCTGGCTTACCTCATCCTGTTGCTATCCAGAGGTCAGGTCTGGTGTTGGATTGGTACAGGACCACCAAACATAAGTCCTCACTCACTAACTGTTTGGATGTTACATTTCTGTTCTGCCTCACTAGGCTTGAGGTGAAAGTGGTAGTGACCCTTGTTTACTGTAGCCCAGAAAACAAATTCCTAGTGCTGCCTGGTTTTGGACTGGAGTTGACCCACCAAGTATGATGCATCATAGCCACAGTACACATCTATCACTTATGTTAGCCTGATGCAGATTTTGGGACTTTGCTTGTATTTTTCACCTGTCATAGTGACACTTCTCTTATTTACAAATGAAGAGTATACTCTGGTACAGATAATGTCTGGTCTGCCATAGGTGTGCTCCTATACTGTTCCATGGTATAGGATGTCACACTCCATGGGCTCCCTTCGAGCACTTCCACAGATAATATCTAGGTAAAAATTTGCACTGACCTCTCCATCACTTAAACATGGGATTCTAGCTTTATGTGGGAAGAGGTTACGTATCATATCAGAAGTTAACATTTTCCAACACCAAAAACACATTCCCTATAGGCACATCCTCTCACACTTACCACCCTTCCACCCCACTTCTGGTGCATCTTTATTTGCCTAATCTCAAAATGATGATAGAACAATCAGTATAGAGGGAGTCAGCTGCACTAAAAGGGTGTGTTCCACACTTATTGGTAGAGAGTTGTCACATGCTTATTTACATGCAGGTGAATATCTTTCAGAAATACATTTTCAGTGTTGGAAAATGCTAACATCTATCAAATAGATAGCAAGACCATTCTCCTATAGGAATCTTTGACATCACCACACTATATACTGAACTTCATAGATGCTTGTAAGCATGATGAAATAAAATCTTAATTAAATTCTTCTTGGACAAAATTGGTATATAGCTTGCGAAGTTGAAATATAAAGAGGCAAACATCTTTTTATGATAAACTTCATATTTACAGTTACCATCAAAATTAGGAACTAATGTATATAACTAAAAATCCAAGTTTATGATATTGCCAACAATTATAAGTCTAGGTCTTCTCAAGGATATGGGCTGAACTCATGGTTGATCTTCAACCGGATCACGTGATTTTAAGTTACAACCATGCGTTTGTGTATGTGGTGTGGGTTGTAATGTATTTGTACTAGTCTAAGATGTTACAAGCATAATTTGAACATCTACTATGCTTGAATTAGCTGTACTACCTCTTGTTATTACCAGTACTTGGTTTGTGTGTCATCTAATGCTACAATTTCAGCATTTATAATTATGTCATCCTCCTCTAGTAAAGGGTTTATACCTTTGTTTTCTACTTGCTCAACTTCATCTTTTAATTCCATTTTATCTGAAATATTTGAAGTTTCTTATTTGCCTTCTTTTTTTCTTTTTTTTGACACTACCTCTGTTTCATAGTTAATTGCTCATACTTGTATGGTTTAGATTT
Organism: Limulus polyphemus; assembly: GCF_000517525.1. NCBI lineage: Eukaryota > Metazoa > Arthropoda > Merostomata > Xiphosura > Limulidae > Limulus > Limulus polyphemus. Next base: position 116,180 of record NW_013669063.1, read on the forward strand.
TTTTTTTAAGTGTTTAAATGTAGTAGCTGTTATATTTACCATAAATTTCTTATATTACAAAATTTACTGATCTCACTTGTTTAACAAGCTAAATTTTTTGTTTCTGTTTTTAATGATAGGTCTATACACTAATACTTCATTTCCTAACTTAATTTCACTAGTATTTGCCTTCTCTTCTACCTGTTTTCCTGTGTTTTCACCAGGTTCAGTTAAATATTCATTTGCTGTTTCAAATATGATTTGCATTCGCTGCAACATTTCTGCTTTATAATCCTTATCTGATATGTAATTCATCCTTTTAAGTTCTAATACCTCCTGTGTAGGTAACATTACATCTTTATTATGTAACAAAAAAGAAAGAACATTCTTTTGTAGACTTGTTTTCTGCACTTCTGTATGCTAATAATAGTAAAGGAACTTGTTCATCTTAAGTCTTTTGATCGTGTTCACATTACTGTGATGTTATACCTAACAAGGTTCTGTTGAATCTTTAGCTGCTGGATGATAAACAGTGGCAGACCTGCCAACTCTAACAATTTAGGAGTAGTTGTTCCTTTTTTTATTTTACACCTGTACAAATTGTTGTGTTATTTATGATCTTATGTAAAATTCCCGTATTTTTTCACCAACCTTTTTTTTTGCTAATGCTTTTTTGGAAATAATTTACCACTTTCTGTCTCAATATTACAAATGCTTTAAAAAGTCTATTAAAAAGCATGGAAGTAGTGAGCATCTTAGGGTGCACTGATCATTTTTTGAGAGGAAAGGATGGGAAAATGTGGTTCTGCTTCATCTCCAATGATTCCAAAAAAGAAAAAGTAAGAAAAACATGTTCCTCCTAAGAATTTATAGATGATTTCCTAAAGAAAGCCAAGAGTACTACTTACAGGGCTTTTAATCAGTGGTAAGCTATAATTAGAAAGTATTAAATAAAACATAATTAGTAGTAACACCATTTTTGTTTATATTTTTTAATATTTTTCCCTTGTCATAATAGGGATTACATTTTTCAAAATTTAATGTTGGCATGTGGTATACCATGACTAGCCACAATAGTTTCTGTTTTTTAATCTTGTAAAAATATTGCTTCGGAAATCTAGTCAAGCAGTCAGCAACAACTTCTTCTTCTTAGTTCCTGTCGTTCCTAGTGGAACATAGGGCTACAACAACACTTCGCCGACGGAAGTGTTGTTGTAGTTTCTTTAGCAGAGTGTTATCGGGGTGGAGTTGCTAGCCCCATGCCCAAGTGGGCATGTTTGGTGCGACAAGGACGCGATCCCACGACCCTCGGATTGCGAGTCGAGTGACTTATCCACCGGGCCATGCCGGGCCCTAGCAACAACTAATGTATATTTATTTCCTGAGTGTTAAATTGGTAATGGACCTAAAATATCCATACCTATCATCTGAAATGGCATTGTTAAATTTGGCATTCTTTGTAAGGGAGCATTTCATAAATGCAGACTGTTTTTTCAGTTATGATATTCTGTACATAATTCACAATAACTTCTAATATCTTTTCTTCTGTTTTGGCAAAAGAAACATTTACTTATTTGACTGTATGTTTTTGCAAGTGTTAAGTGGGCTGCAAATGGAGCATTATGGTAAGTAGTATTGACTGTTTTTCAAATTCTGTGGAACTAATATTTGAGGTATTCTATCTCCCATCATAATTTTCTTGGATGATGGCGTTCAAGGTCTGTAATGATATAGGTGTGTTAAAGTAAAAAACAAATTTTGTGTTGGGCAGTTTGTATGAAACAAATTAATGAACTGCTTATAAATAAATCACACATATGACATCTAAATCTGGAACTGAGTCTAAATGAAAATTAAGGGAAACAATATCTGCCCAGGGGTCATTTACTGTGCATGTCACGAGATTTTAGTGGCTTACATTCAAAATATTATTAAACTACTTATTGTTTGTGTTATACCAATTAGTATAGCATAACATCGTAGCTAGTAATCCATATTTTAATAACATATAAGTTTTAAGTTCTTAATTGTATAAGGCAATATTTGAAAAATCCTGAATTTCCTCTAATGTGAGAAAGGTGACAAATTTTCTTTATACATCCCAGCTTCTCTATTTTATTCACCACCCCTCCAATAAATACAAAATGCAATGTAAATTACTCACTATAAAATCATCTTTACTCAGACAAACCATAATTTTATAGCTTTCAATTTCATTTGGTTACAGAGCCATCAAATAGAAAATCGAACCCCTCTTGCCATACCTACCTGTCATATTCCCTCTTTCAGGATTTGTTGATATTTCTCTCTTATGTTTAATTCTATATTATCTATAACCAAGTTCGATCCCACGGGAAAATTAATGACTAGTTTGGATGGTTTTGTAACGGTTGTTGACACATAGTTAGAAAGCCAGAAAAATTGTTATAGTTGAGGGAAATTGTCTACTTTTTGCAGGTTATTATTTTATGTATATTATTTAATTAAATAAAAGTATTTAGTGCATAACTACCATTAGTATAATAAAGTAGGGTTAAGTGTCATCGACAGCAAGAAGATTTGGGTAAGTTCTTTATTCTTATGAAAGTAACTAAAATGTAAAAATAGGGATCTCTTTAGGTTTGTTAAGGTTAGATTAGGTAAATAATAATATAATAAAAATATTTCATGAGGCATGGACACGAGCAGCTCAGAGTAGCTCATGAGTAATATAATTCGATAGCGTAACACGAGCTGCATGTTCCCCGAGTGATTCACAACTTATAATGGTGGTAATATTAGTTAGACACAGTTAAAAGGGCAATAAAACAATAAAATTTAGTTATAAATAGATGTATACTGTTTTGAGTTTAAATCTACTTAGGATAAACTAATGTAGTGTCATGTTACATTTGAAGTCATTCTAGAGAGAAAAAGAGGGTAATTTAGATTATTTTTTAGTGATGCGAGGTATAGAGTTACCTTGTGTAGAGTTAGGATAGAGAAAATAACAGATAAAATATAAAGTTTTACTGAAAACTAACACTTGAAATGTATTTAGGAGGTTTTAGGGATTACACAAATGAAATTTGAGATTTTTGAGATGAAGAAAGTATTTTTAATCTTGACATTAAAATCTCTTTGCACATGGACTATTCAAAACAAATACTCGATATATTCACGGACAAATCTTTTTTTAGTTTATTAAAAATACTTCACTAAATATATGATTTTTTGTTTGTGAAAGACTTATAATGTTTACTGAAAGACTGCCAAATCTTGTGAAGATATACACACTATAGTAAAAGTTACTAGTATCAAATCTATAAAGACTTTGAACGAGTACAAAGAGGTCACATGGTTGATCAAATTTACCGAGCCCATATTTAGAGAGTTAAGTTGGATGCTATTAATTAAAGGCACAAGGAATTTTTCTTAAGGCAATCTTGTGGCCAAGCTAGATTGAGAAAATGTTAGTACAGCTGATTACCAAGAAAAAATATATTTGTATGTGTACAATGTAAAAAGAAACTTGTAGGCTGAAGTACCACATTAATATATAGGGTTTTACTAACAATTTCAAGATGGGTCACGGGTGAAATGCCATGTCATCTAGTTTATTCATTAGAATTATAATCTACAGTTTGATACCAAACTTATTGACACAAATTCATGAAATAGTAGTTCAATAACATTTTGAATGTGAGTTTTTAGTAGTATATATTACTCAATTTTTTAATTTAAAAGCAAGTGTTAAAAATCACAGATAAACATTGATCTTTGTGTATCATGTGGTGAGTTGAATGTAGCACTTGTTCAAATTAGATGTTTGTGAAGTCAAAATACAAAGTCTATAGTTTCGAATGAATTAGAAACTCAAATTACCAATATTGACAAGCTAGAATATAAAATAGCCTATTATCTTTTCAATTTACTAAGATATTGCTCATTAATAAATCAAACACAGTGGCACCCCACCCACCTCTTTTCATTTTTGGAAATGCTCTCTTATATACACTTACTTCTATATATGATATGAATAACCAATTAGAAGCTCAGAATGTCACCCTAGTAGCTTTCTCAGCCATTTTAATGGACTTGGTGCCAATTATTTCTTACTTCTATATATGATATGAATAACCAATTAGAAGCTCAGAATGTCACCCTAGTAGCTTTCTCAGCCATTTTAATGGACTTGGTGCCAATTATTTCTTTTGATCCAATATTTCAACTAGTTAGGGTGTGTCTTTAGTCTGCTCGAAATTTTAT
>NW_013669063.1:120625-124828 GCF_000517525.1 Limulus polyphemus
TTTATATAATAAAACCAAAAAAAATATTGTTTCATATCCTCCACGTGCAAAATTTTTAAAAGCTTAGCAACCTACGTCAAGTAGCAACCGAGTACAAATGTCGAAACTAGAAGAGATAATTGTTTTCTTTACTTCTTTATCTACTGTTCTATGTCTTAGGAAAAATATGTTTAAGATCTTATTTCAAAAGAGCAATAATGTATATACATATATAATGTATAATAATTGAAATTTGACTGTATTTTACAAAATACTAGTCTACTAAAACACAGCCAAGACAAGTTACTTTGCACAGACCAAAGGTCAGTTTTATGTTATTTGATACGGTAACATGAGTACATGTGAGCTGCGTCATTGTAATTTCTGTACTGTTAGCCAGGCACGACTGAAAGGTCACTATAATAAATATATATGAATGTATAATGTTATGAGATTTAAGCTATTTAGTCTAAACATTTATGTTTTTGTGTTATAATTTGTGTTCATTCTTGAATGAAAGAGGCATAATTTATATTTATTTCCTAATTTTTTATGGGTGGTTGTGAGATCAGTCAAATCTACCAAACCTGTACAGAGATTAAATATAGAAAATAACAGATAAAATATAGTTTTTTAGGAAACATTTGATAACTATTTCGACATTATAAAGATTTTGCATGTGAAATTTCAAAATTTTCTGATGCATAAAAGTATTTTTAATCTTAAAATAGATATTACTTTGCATGATAGATAGGCAACATGTGAAAAGAAAAATAGAAATGAGAAAAACATTGCTTTATAAACCTTAAGACTCAATAAAAAAAATAGATATTTTGCCTATGAAAGCATTGTAATGTTTACTGATAATCTGCAAAATTTCTTTAATATTCGCTACTAATTTAAAAGTTATAGCATGAAAACTATAACAAGCACAAAGTGATTACGAGGTCAGTCTCAGGGACCAAGCCAATGATGAAAGAGTTAACCCACAAGCTTTCCAACTCTTTAAAGTGCTCTTCATATGATGGAATTACAACACAGTTCAAAGAATGCGCGTGTATAAGCAGGTACACCCACACATACTCTGTATTTTCACAATTACAGTTACTAAATTGAACTGCAGAATATTAATTTTATCTTCATATAAGCTAACTAGCACAATAGTAAGATGGCAAGAAAGCCTAAAACAATAGGCAAAATTCTGACATATGGAGATACTTGGAAAGAAGAAATTTACATGGTGATATTTATAATTATGATAAGGTTTACATTATGTTTGGCTGACTTGTCTCCAATCCAGACTGCCACTGGTTAGGAAAGTGATTAATATTTAGGTTATCCTTATGAAGAAGATAATAAAGTATTTAGTGCTATAATGTAATACTTTTAAATGTGCTTCTTATATTTCATCATTTAATAAAAAGTATATCAATATTTATTTTATAACTTAAAAAATTGCAAGTAATTAAAAAACTAACCCTCTTTAGTTGTTATATATTAACCGTGGTTGAATTTTTGTTTTTTAATTTAGTAAAGCCAAAGATTGTTACACTAGAAAATATCACGGTAGGAATATCCAAAACTGCAGTGCTTGAGTGCCGTGCAAGAGGAGATCCACAGCCACAGATGACAATTAGAAAGGAAGGAGTTGATTCTTCAGTGGTTGAAGGGGTGAGACAGATTTAATTTTTCTAGTATGTATTGAACTTAAAGTGTTTTTTTTTATAGTGGTTAGAAAATGAAGCATCTTGAACTAAGATTGTTAGAATTTGTTTATGATGTTCCTTATTCACCACAGTATGTCTACAGGACAGCATAAATGTTTTTTATTCTTTGGGCCTACTTTAACCCTTTAAGGATGATGTACTTTTTAAACTTCTTTCTGCACATGTTCAAAATTTAATTAAACCACTTTACTATCAATGTATTTATTGAAATTATTATTATCAAGTACATTATAATACAAAGTTTTATATAATCTAAGTTTTAATTCCTTGGTTTCAAAAGAAACCTTTTAAAAAAATACTCAAGTTTTGTTGTCATGTGACCATGAACTATGAAAAATGTCAACTTTTGCATTCTCTATCTTGAATCAGACAACCCCAGTCCTGTAGATGTATGTCTAGACAATAAGTACATTTATTTGCCCTATTGACATGTAAGTTTCAAAGTTATTTGGCTGAATTCAGTAGCCTTGAGATTTACAAGCCACATGTACATACTTGACACATTAGAATAAGCTCATTTTACACTATAATCCAACAGTGGTTATTTTGAAATTGGTGTACAGTTGTCATTAGGTAAATGCAACTGCCAATAATATTATTTGCTGCTTTATCCACGATAGTCCTTATGGTTGTTTCTTACCTAAATATGTTATAGTGAGAGATGGGGTTAGATTTAGGTTTTACTTTTTTATTTTAGTTAATTATATATTACTTATGTTTTGAAATTCATATTTGAAAGGTTTAATAAATTTTATATAATAATCAAGACTTTGTCTCACTCCAAAAGGCTAAAATTTCCAAGCAAATGCAAAAAATTTTGCCAGATGGTAAACCATCTCTGTCGAAGATAACATTATATTGCCTGTAGTCACCTATTTACACGTCTTAATATAAATAATCGATGATAAAGAAAGGAAAATAAAACATTAAAAATAAACTATAAGTGAAAAGATAAAGATGTGAAATTATGCATATGACCCAAAGAAGATATTCTAAGATTATTCAACGAAGAGCTAAAAAGATTTGCACATATTTTTATTTCTTAATTTTAAAAATTTCATTGCACTGTACATTGATGATGATAGTTAGAGTTAGTGATATGGTAAAGAAATGGAAAATAAAATATAAACATTTACCTTGAAAAAAACGTTTGATATTCATTTAGGAGGTTCTAGAGATTATGTAAGTGAAATGTGAAAAAAATGTAAGATTCAAAATTGTATTTTTATATTTATCATGAAAATCACCTTTCACTATTCAGAATCTGAGTGCAAGTAACTGCATTAACCCTTCCATTAGAGGCTGGGTGGAATTTTTGAAAATGTATGGAAGTCTTTACAAAATTTTGCAGATTTTTAGTAAACATTACAAGGATTTCATACACAAAATATCTGGTTTTTGAATTATGTTTTAAGATTTTTTATTAAAGATTTCCTCATAATTTTTTTCTTTCAGAATGTTGACTATCCAATGTACAAAGTAATTTTGAGTTTACTCTCTCACCTTTTCACACTCATTGTCTGTAGTTGTTTTATTGCTAATAGATGACTTAAAAATTAGAAGAATCAAAATGAATAGTACTCTGTTCTTTTCAGTATGGACAATAAAGTTCCAAGTAAATCTCCTGAGAGTTTCTTCTAATCTTTTTTGCACCTATTTCCTATTGTTATTCTACTGTTTGTGGCTGAAGTAGAAACCTGCCAAATATAAAGCAATGAATCACCATTCCTGTTTAGGTTCATGCAGTGCAATTCCCAGAATTTTCCCTTCTTTGAAATCACAGTGAGACAGGATATATCAACTTTTTGACAGTATAATGGTTGCAAGACAATTGTCAGAAGTATTATAAAATGTTTATGACTTTGTAAGAAGTCTGGGCCAATCCAATATGTTCAAAAGCAGAAGTATCCTACAGAAACTATTTGGATTGCTGCTCTTAGAATACAGTTGGATAGAATTTGCTGGCTTATTTACAATACAATGATTGAGAAAATATTTATGATATGGCTCTGTACAAATCAATAATTTGTATCCTATCTAATAAAGTTGCTAGTTATCTTACTTGGTGGTCGAGATTTAGCATTGGTGTAGGTGTAAATGCTTATGGACATCCTGTTTCCTATATTACCATGCTTACACAGTAACCAATAAATGTGTAGTTTCCAGTTATATTCATATGGGTCGTTTTGATTTGGCTAGTATTCTTGGCTTAGCTATTTTGAATATAACTTGAGAAACAAATTATTCACCAAGAAACTGCAAGTTCAACTGGGTGTTTATGTAAAGATATTCCTTTTCATGTGTTAAGATCAGTTGATCAGTGATAAAGTTATTTCTTAGACTTTCACAAATTACATAAATAAACTTTTCCTGAATTGCCAAGTCTTTAATTTTGTATTATTTGTTTTTATTCTACCTCAATATAAATGAATAGAAACATAACACAAGTTCTTACTTTGTAAAATACAGTAACATAGTGGCTACCATACAATACATA
>NW_013669064.1:0-1896 GCF_000517525.1 Limulus polyphemus
GAGGCAGTTTGGCGTTTAGAAATGAAAGTTAGAACTAATTATATCTTGGTTGTCTTTTGTTATCTTCTTTAGTTAATTAATTAATTTCTCGGAGTCTGTTTCTTATTAATAAGCGATTCATTAGTTTGTTTGCAACTTAGATTGTATTTATATGACGTTGTGTCTTCGTTTGTGCACATTGGCTTTTGCAACAGATTTCTGTATTTTTTAAAGTTTAGTGAAGTCTTGTATAAGGGTTTCCAGTTTTAAGAAAAGATTTAGCCATTTATGAAATAAATATTAGTCTAAAACATTTACAATATCCAAGTATGTCAAACCGAAATATATAAACAAGAACCGCTGTGTCTTTGATATTAAAGAAAATACTATTGTAACGTGTTCCGTCGTTGGACCGGTTCTTTTGGATTATTTGGTAAAAATAAGGTCGAGTTCAACCTATGCAACGATTAAGGATTAAATTATTTCTTCTATAACGTTTGCTATAGGCTAAGTTCCCTTTGACACAAGATGCAGACTGAAGTTCACAAACAACATTTGAACAGAAATTCCGAGACTAATGGTTATCCTAACTTACAAATAAACTTACTTACTTAAAAAGGTTACTTGCTAATCAATCAATTAATGTAATAGATGCAATAACTCCTATTACAAACACTTAACTGAATTCTTGTTGTATATTTCACACATTGATTACGCATTGATTATTGCATTTATAATGCACTCATTTCTCCAAATTTCACGAAATTGTTAGATTATAACATCATCATCCTTATCAACTCCTTCTAGCAAACATATAAATTAAAACTCTGAAAATATACCTTACAAAACAATACATTACATATGCTATGATATTCAAAACACAAAAAGCTTTTCGCTTACTTTTTCTCAGAAACCCAAAGACAGATTTCGGCTGAAAAATATATTATAATGTATCAATGATACCACAAAGCTAAGCGGTCTTTGCCTTGTTATTTTCCTCGAAACATGAAAACAAGACATGTGAAAAAGGTTGTTGTGTAACTTGTTTTACGAAAACCTCATAAAAGAATCGGTATATCTTAACAACCGACTGCAATTAGAAAACCTGATTTTAGAAATAGAAAAAAAATATATTAAGAAGCCCACTAAAATATTATCATAATGCTGAGTTCAGGAATCTAAAGATGTTTCTTTGATCCAAGGAACTTAAAAGGTTATTCCGCGATCTTGACCTTAAGTTAAAGATATCTCTGCCAGTAAACATAGACAACTATATAGGTCGTGTTCTTCACTTTAGAATAAAGATATCTCTGCCAGTAAACATAGACAACTATATAGGTCGTGTTCTTCACTTTAGAATAAAGATATCTCTGCCAGTAAACATAGACAACTATATAGGTCGTGTTCTTCAGTTTAGAATAAAGATGTCTCTGCCAGTAAACATAGACAACTATATAGGTCGTGTTCTTCAGTTTAGAATAAAGATATCTCTGCCAGTAAACATAGACATAAAATTGCAAAATAATAAAATCTTCAATATAGAAAAACCGTTTCATTATTTAATCAAGTACGGTTGTATAAAGTGATTTATTTTAGAGAATGTTCTGCACGTTTTAGTTAGTCAAACTATACATTGAATGAAACAAAACATAAATTTTTCTCTTATGAATCGAACTTCAGAAAATGTAATAAATTGAAATTTGTAGACTTATTTTTGAAAAGCTTGAAATTTTTCTGAAACAGCTATCGGAACAACTCATTTGATCAGGGAGTGGAAGTTCCGCGTTTAGTAATATTAGAACTTAAATAACTTGTAGCTTTGACTTCATTTAATAATTGCAATTCGGAGCATTGGTTGTTAGATTTAAAAAAATAATTGATATAGGCGTTGAAAAATATCATTAAAGTAAAAATATT
>NW_013669064.1:2532-12550 GCF_000517525.1 Limulus polyphemus
CATTTCAAACATTGACACCCACTAAGCACCCGCATTAATTTTGCAGCTGAACATCAGTAATATCACTAACTTGCGATCATAACAACAGTGGTAAATTCGAGAAAGAAGTTCATTATAAAAACATTACCCGGTTTCTATTGTTGTAAGTTCGCAGACATACCACTGTGCCACTAGGGGGCGCAAGGTTCACACCATTGTTGTTTGGGAAAATCTATATGAGATCGTCATATGCCTTACTTCTCAAATCACAAGCACTTATGAATTTCTGCACAAAGAATTTGGAAACATCAGGGAGTTGTTTTGAGGAATATGGTTCCTATTGGTGATATAAGCCTAAATAACCTAAACTAACAGTACTCAATTAAATTATCAAAATATGAAGTTCCTAAACTATATATGTAGTATAGCCTTGTGTTAGTAAGCATGATCTATACGTAGAAAAACATCGAAAACGAAGATGCAAATATTAAAACTCCTATCAGATCAAATGTGCTGGCACACTTCTTATGCGACAGTGTTGAAGATATTTGTTCAAATTGTTGAATATTTTAGCTAAAGCAATTGAAAAATGCATCCTCTGTAACAAAAAAAAAAAAAAGAAGCCTGATTATCCACAGATTTGAGGCTACAGCTCACAAGTAAATTGTTGCTTAAGTTACGAAACAATTGGTTTAGTAAGTTGTACAGTATGAATCATACAACTTTTAATATTTGGAAAACAAGATTTATCAAAAATATAGTTAGGACTTCAACAATACTGTTTGAATAATCATGCCAGAAATGTGTAACACAGACAGCTCAAACGTCGTAAAAGTAAAATATTTATACATTTAATAATGTGTAAACACGTATATTATTTGCATTAGAGTAAGTAACATAATGTTTAGTTTGTTTTAGAGCAATGCCAAACTGCGATATATGTTGTGTCCACCGCAGGAAATAGAACGCCGTATGTCAGCGTTATAAGTTTGTAGACTTACCAATGTACTGCCTGAAAGCGTATACATTTTTTTTTTTTAATGAGCTCACTTTTGGTTGATGTTTGATCAATAGACATCAATGTTTGAAAGTGTAGAAAGACTCAAATGAATTTCAAAAGCTTTTAACATGGTATTAGCATAAGAAATATTTATTAAAAGTACGACACATAAGTAGATTTGTAAATAAAGGATTGAGATTATTTGAAAATATGAGTTTAGATATTCTGAGTGATTGGACCACGAGTTAGAAAGTTGGAGATTTTTGTAAATCTGATGAGAAAATTAAGCAAAATAGTTTTAGCCTATTAATCTTTAATTTTAAGTCTAACCGTTTAGCCTAACGTCACATTCGAATTATATAACCTGTTTCCTATAGCCACGAATATGTGAAATTTTCAGGAAATTTGATGGTACAAGTTGCACATAAATGTAGATTAAAAGAACTGTCTTAGTAAATAATATCTTTTAATTGTTCAACAAATTTGTGGGTTATCTGTTGATTCCGAGGGAATTGAAAGCTCACTTCATCGTATTTGGTGTTAAAGATTGGGATTGAAAGCTGAAAATTGATTAAAACTTTGGTTTGAAAAGCTGTACAAAATTTGAAAAGCAGTAATAAGGAAAGGAATTGGAAAGAAAATTGAAAAAGTGAATGAATAATGTAAAAAATTATTGGGTGAACGTGAAACCATACCACACACACACACACACACGATATAACAAGGCATGATACTTTAGGAATACAATCGAAAGTTTATCCAGGAACTTAGAAAAGCATTGTTAAAACATAACTGGAAATTAGAGTCTTTAAAATGCATAGCAAAAATTGAAAGCTGAAATGAGAAATGGGATTACCAAGTTAAAGAACTATAGAGCAATAAACTATCTTCATTTAGTTATCTTACAAAATGTTTCCCTCTGTCCAAGTTTTTTTAATAGTTGTGTGAAAATGGTTCATCTTATATGGGTATCCATGTGAACATTTCCACCCTCAGTTATAATACATTAATCTCCAGTGAACATTTCCTCCTTCAATTATAATACATTAATCTCCAGTGAACATTTCCACCTTCAATTATAATACATTAACTCCAGTGAAAATTTTCACCTTCAATTATAATACATTAATCTCCAGTGAAAATTTCCACCTCAATTATGATACACTGGTTTTCACGTGAACATCTCCACCCTCACTAATGTTCCATTAATCTACAGTGAACGTTTCCACCTCAGTTATGATACACTGGTCTCCATGTGAACATTTCCACCATTACTGGTGATCCATTAATCTCCAGGGGACATTTCCACTCTCAGTTACGATCTATTGGTCTCCAAGTGAACATTTTCACCTTTAATGAATATGGAAGAATTCCCAACAACAGAATTAGGATATTCAGCATCTCGATTGCACTGTACAAAACTATAAAAGCAATAATTGCTTATTAATATGCCCCCCAGTGGTACAGCGGTAAGTCTTCGGATTTACAACGTTAAAATCAAGCGTTCGATTACCCTCTGGGGACACAGCAGATGACCAGATTTGATTTTGCTACAACAAAACACGCACTTATTTTGTACTTGTCTGAATTTTCTTTCGGTTTGTTCGTTTACTGTTTTTCCTTTTTATAATGTTGCGTCAGCGAGGTCACGTGACTAGTATCACGCCACATCCTTCTCGAACCTTCGTGAATTATCGGGAGACTACTAGATTGGGGGTAGGCTGGTATGTATATAAGAAGGTCACAACGTGACGGAACAATGAGTAATTGAACTGCGGTCAGAGAGTGTGTAATTGAACTGAGACGTGAATTATAGCGTTTGTTATAGAGCGACTGTTGAAATTAAGTGTATCGTAAAGTTGTATTCGGAAAGAATAAACCAGTTTTATTTAAGAAAGGACTTGTGTCGCTAAAGTTTCGTCGGAACGAATTTACGGAAAATTAACTAACGAACGGAGACGTAACAATAATATTATACCATGTTTAAAAAATACATTCATAATGCATGTTGTTTTCTACTTCAATTTCTTTCATATTTAATGACATTTTTGGTTTCTTTCTTTTATTTTTAAAGAATTATATAATAATAATTATTTTCATTTTATAGATATTTCAATATCTATTTCTTCTTGTGGTCAGAAACTTTATGTGTTTATAGTTTGTTTTTTTTTCGTATTTGTAATTATGGCAACCCTATTAAAGCTATTTGCTCCCGTCCCTAATTTTGAACTACTAATTAGTCAGTAGTACCTTACCACCTAGGCTAAAAGATTGACTGTCACTCTTATAACGCGCCACAACTTAAAGTGTGTGAGGAATATTTTGTGGAATCGCACAGATTGGAATCCGGCTCACCAGCTCCGCCCACTGATTAACCAAAGGTCGAACCCATGCTCATAATTTGTTTTTATCAAGCTTTTTTCATGTGTATAAGGCTACAAATGAGTTATTTTAACCTATTGATAGGTGGGTTTTAGTGTGTGTGTGTTTTCTTTTAGCAAAGCTTCATCGGGCTATCTGCTGTGCCCAATGAGGGAAATCGAACCCCTGATTTTAGCGTTGTAAATCCGAAGGCTTACCGCTGTCCCACGGGGAGACTGGTTTTAGAGATTACTGAGATCCCGAATACTTTGTGTCTTGAATGGGTGAATGCTTCATACCCATCATCATAATAGGTGACAAAAATGCCTAACGTCTTTAATCTCTCTTCAGTTAAAAAGTTCGAAGGATTTCACCATTTAGGTAGAGGGCAGTATTATGTAGTAGCCATATTGTGAATTCTCTTTTATTACACGTTTTAATTTAAGATATTTTGTGCTATTTTTATAAATATTTTACCATTTATGTTTTGTAATTTTATGTTAGAAATTTTGGCGTTAGAGTCACGTGACGTCACTACTTCATGTTGTTTATGAATGGCGTAAACATCGAGTAACCTTGCATTCTAGAATATTTCAACTCAGAGAATAATTAAGATATACAACAATAAGAAATTTCTAGTAATTGGTATGATAGAAATATAAGTGAGCCTGTAAATAGTGGATTAGAATTATTGAAAAAATTAGCGTGTGAGGTTAACTTAGGCGTGAGAAAATTTAACATCCTGTTCATGTTTAATGAGTGGACTGATCAGACATTGTCAATTCAAGTTTATTGTTTAGTAAGACACAGGCCTAGCATGGCCTGGTGGATATGGTAATCGATTCGCAATATGCGGGTCACGGGTTCGAATCACACCACCAAACATGCCCGCCCTTTCAGCTGTGAAAGTTAACTAGTTACCTTCCTTCTAGTCTGTCATTTCTAAATTAGGGACGGCTAACGCAAATAGCTCTCAAGTAGCTCTGCGCAAAATTCAACAAACAAACAGTAAGACACTTAGAGTGAGTGTAAGCCTAGGTTAATGTACAACTGCGACTAACTTTGTAAAGAAGAGAAGCTTAAGCAATTGGTGTTGAACTTGTGAGTTATTTGCAACGAACTGTGGAATATTCGAAAAGCTTTAATGAATCATTACATTTCCCATCAATTCTGCGAGTCATTTGTCTATCCAAAAGTAATTCGATTGAAAGCCTGTATTATAACAACGTTGGTTTACGATCACTATTGCAGCGAAGGAATTTTGACGTACTTGAAAGATAATGCAGTAACTGACAGTGAACTGTTGTTTAAGGTAGATAAAAACTTAGAATACAATAACAAGAGATGTATCCTGCTTAGACTTACAAATCTAACTGTTTATTACAACTTTCATGTTGATGAAGCAAGGAAACACTATAACTATACAAGAAAAAAAAAAACGAGGTCACAGATATACAAACACTGGAAGTTTTATATAGATTCCATCTAATTTCGCAAGTGTCCGCCTGCCTGTTCGTTTGTTGTATAGCATAAAACAACACAATGAAACCTGGTTTCTAGTGGTGTGAGCCCCTGGGGGGGGGGGCATTTGTCTATTACCATAGACAGCATGGTGGGTCTGTAAACTACACGGGTATTTTCCCAGCATACTACGAGAAATTAGATTTATTTTATTGTTCAAATGTCATTAAGTGCATTATAGCTGTATTTGAAGCAGGATGTCAATACATGAATACAGGATTTTTCTTCCTTTCATCTGAGTGAAGGGTGAGCATAGCACAATGATTAGCGTGTTGATTTTGGATATACATACTCATGTTCGAGTATCGTTACCACAAAAAGAAAATCATGTTAGTTGTTTAGGGCCATATGAGTGATGGCCAAATCCAATTAGTTGGTCAAACATGAGTAGCCTCAGAGTTGGCAGCGGATGCTGTTAACTAGATGTCTTCCCTTTAGTCTATAAATTCAAAATCATAGACGGCTAGCGCTAATAGCTTTGTGCAAATAGCCAAAAACAAATAAACAAAAGATCATTTGATCACTATTTCAATAACAAAATCATAAAAACTGTCACCACACTAGAAATGTATTTTATTTATATATTTCACAATTACCTATGTATTTCACGCTAGTGTAATAGTGTGATTATATTATTATAGATGTGTTTCATTATATATGTATATGTTGCTGAATTGATTGGTTTATATCTTGTTTTGGGGGGCTGTGAATTACTCCCCATCTTAGCAACCCTGCTATATCTAGTTTTACTCAAGCATATTGTGAACTAACGAGTTTCTTTCTCAGTATAGTTTTGTTCTTCCTTTATTTTAGTTTTTTCATAATCTCTTGTTAGATGGTGATTTATATTGCACGTACTTTCTCTACTTTTAACTGTTGTTTATAAATCAGCTGTTAGGTTTTGTTAAAATTAATCCATTATGAAGTGATAACTTTCGCAATATTAATCATGTTGAGTTCATTAAGTTTAATGTTTATCCTGTGGCTACTTTCTATCTCCTTAAGCCTAACTTGCTGTTTGTGCTAGGTACTATGTTATGTAGTTGTAGCTATTTACTGTCTACTTAAGCCTAACTTGCTGTTTGTGCTAGGTACTATGTTCTGTACCTGTAGCTACGTTTTATCTATTTAAGCCTAATTTGTTCTTAAGTAATAATTACTTTTTAACTATCTACGTTATATATATTTAAACTTAAGTTTGATGTGAGCCGAAATACTAGTATTTTTATTTTTCCTTTAGTTTAATTTTCCGTCTCATGATAAATGTGTCCCGTGCATTTTTGTTCTGTTTCTCAGACGTAACACATAAATAGGTTGTTTATTCTTTTCAAATATAGACTTGTTTCTTGTGTAAAAATGTTTTTTAAATCTTAAGATTTGGACATTATTTTCATGCTATTTTTTATGTATAAAATCTAAGCTTGTTGTTCAATATATTATTTTACTGATATAATTTGGTTCTAATTTTGAATATTGACTCCTCGTTTTGAGGTGATATTTTTCTTAATTTATAATTAACACAGAAACATTTGTGCACTGGCACGTACTTGTAGTTGGATTCTTGCCTTTAACTTTTAACATTAGTTGCAGAAATATGTTCATGAAACACATTATTTTCTAATTGTAATTTTATATTCTCTTTCTGTACAGAAACTCACTAATAAAATAAATGGGGTTGTTACTGTAAATTCAAACCTCACTCCTTAAGTTTGATATATAGATCTGTTATAAAAATAGCGTGTCGTTATCCATACATAAGCTGTTTCTTGATTTTGAGAGTGGTATAGCGCACTGTCAACAGTCACAAAACGTTTCAATACTAATTCAGTTTGCTGCGTGAGGTGTATTCTCAGGACTTCACTGCAATAGTGCAAATTTTAGAGAGAGAAAAAGAGAAGAAAAATTATAATTTTAAGTTCTGTTTGCTACGTGAATTTCTATCAGTTGACGGTATATCTCCATTCCCGCGGCCATTTTTAAGAGTTATCTCACAAACTACATGCCAATTTTATACGAATCAGTCCGTAGTGTCACGACAAACGCTGCACGGGCTTACGACTGTCTACCTTTATAACGTGGTACCTACGAGCAACATTCACTGTTTCCTCTATCCTTATGCAGTGTCACGTTCTGAAACTTGCGGTCGTCTGATAAAAAATTTACTTATATAAGAGAATATGCATAAGTGATCTATTTGTATAAGAGAAGGGCTCAATCCCAGCGAAAATATGTGTTTCCTCAGTCATTCGTAGCCTTACAGGTAAGAATTTTAAACAAGTAAGTTTCTAACTGATTCTCCCCGTGTTTGATATCCACTCACGTCTTAGGAAGTATTTTTGACGATGAGTTTCTCCACAAGTCTTACCAAATCGTAAACCATTTCACAGATGAATAATATTATATGTTACTCTTTATGAAAGGCGATATACAAAACTCTAGTTCATATGTAAGTAATATAGGTGTTCAATAAAAAGGATATACAAAATTCTAGTTGGTATATAAGAAATGTAGTTGATCTATAAAAGGCGATATACAAAACTTTAGTTCATATGTAAGTAATGTAGGTGTTTTATGAAAGGTTATATATAAAACTGTAGTCGGTATATATGTAATTAGCGAACCCACATTCACAGGGCCACTATAATGCAAGTTTAATGCTGGGACTACTATTTTGCACTTTTCCAGTTTAATAATCATTGCCGCTATAATGCAAATTTCATTTTTTTAACCAAGTTACGAACAGCAAATACTAGGCCTACTTATTTAATGCTGTAATGTAAATCAATGTCAAATTTGGGATCCGTATTCGGGGAATCCCCGATCAAGTTTTTTTGCGAAATACCCGGGTTCCCTAAGGGGTTGGGTGAAAAATATTACCTTTGTGCAAATCTCGGGATTGAGATGATTATTCGTTTGATACCACTTAGAAGTTGGTGAGTCCAGTACTTTAGTGGGGAGAGGTTACGTGACACACACACAGACACTGAATCTTATTATACAGATGTAGGTGTTCTATAAAAGGTGATAATATATATGATCTTGTATGCCGCCTGATGGTTTGTTCATACTGGTTTGATTTAGATGTATAGCTTATATTGATGCATATCTCGTTTGTAATAACAATGATATTTTAAACAGGAGACTAACATAACTACAACTAATGGAAACGCTAAATGGATTGACCATCACATTATAACGCCCCCACGGCTGAAAGGGCGAGCATGTTTGGTGTGACGGGAATTCGGACCCGCGATCCACAGATTGGGAGTCGAGCGCCCTAACTACCTAACCATGCCGGGCCTGACAGAAAGTATGGATCGTTGGTTATTGTAGAATTGCCATAAGAAGTATCCAATATAAAATAAATGCTGCAAAGAAAAGTACACAAATAAGTAAAGTGATACTAGCTGGATAGATTTTAAAACGATTTTCAATCCCTAGTATCACTTTACTCGTTTGTATACTTTTTATTGCAGCATTTATTTTGTTTTGGATATTTCTTATAGCAATTCTACGAATAACCAGAATAACCAACGATTCCTACTTTTGGTTGAATTTTTGTTTTCTTATTTATTTTTTCAGTACTTATATGTCCATGGAATGGACACAATATCTATAAACTTTCAGTAGAACCATATCCCTGACAGCTATAACCTTTACAAGAATTAAAACTACAATCACAAATTTATAAAATGTAATCCTTACTTTAGCCTACAGATAAGTGTATAAAGCTATCAAAGTAGAGATTAAATATTATAAATTTGTGATTGTTGTTTTAATTATTGTTTTATTACTTTTTTGTAGCAAGATCCTACCTCATTTTAAAATTCGTAATTTTAAATAACCTTGTTTGTGTACTTAGAAACTGTCGCTATCTATCAATCGATATGTAGCGTCATCTGTTGGGTTGAATTGGTTTTAAAAGATATTTAAGTACGTGCATGATATGTTACCATTTATAATAAATCTGTATACATTTATTGGAATATCAAAAGCGGATACCCACATACCAGTCAAGTAAGATGGAGAAATCTTGTAGCGCTTCTGACATCATTCGCTTAAGAATGGGTGAATAGGTTATCAACGTTTGTACGTCATGAGCCGGGGCTAAACCTAACATGTGGTGGTACTCATGGAACACACGACAATAAATAATCCGACATTTATTATGTCGTTTTATGGTTATTATAACGTAATTATGTTCCTTAAGTAACACATATGAGTCAGAGTACATAATACCCCCACATACAATAAAGATATCAGTGGACCATTAACATCTACACCGTTATTGTAAGTACACAAAATATATTATGAAAGCAATAAAATACATGTACATTAAAAGGATGTGTTTCACTATATTGACCCTAATACAAACGCTAATGACTATATGAGCAATAGGAACCTTTTATATTCTGCTTTAATTGCTACTGGTATCCATCTATACCTAAACGATAATAGTTTCAGTTTGTATTCTACTTTAATTGCTACTGGTATCCATCTATACCTAAACGATAATAGTTTCAGTTTGTATTCAACTTTAATTGATACTAGTACCCAAATATACCTAAAAGATGATAGTTTCAGTTTGTATTCTACACTGTTTGAACTTTGGCAAGTAGAATACTTAAATGTATGTAAGATGTGTGCTTTAATCGTTGTTTAGGTTAACTAGCATGCTTATAGTTTAAACGGAAAGAGTACTATTTCATATTTTTATCACTAATCTGTGAAATTGATAAAATAAACAGAGAATGTTGAAGTTATTTTCTTTAGTTTTTTAATGTAATCAATGAACCACGCAGTGCAGTTTAAATCTTAACGATATAGAGGGTAGAGTTTACGTTTCACTATTGTTTGAACTGGTGGAGGTTCAAATGACGATATAGAGGGTGGAGTTTACGTTTCACTAGTGTTTGAACTGGTGGAGTGTTTAAATGACGATATAGAGGGTAGAGTTTACGTTTCACTATTGTTTGAACTGATAGTGTTCAAATGACGAAATAGGGGTAGAATTTATGTTTCACTATTGTTTGAACTGGTGGAGGTTCAAATGACGATATAGAAGGTAGAGTATACGTTTCACTATTGTTTGAACTGGTGGAGGTTCAAATGACGATATAGAGGGCAGAGTTTACGTTTCACAATTGTTGTAACTGG
>NW_013669064.1:13389-14105 GCF_000517525.1 Limulus polyphemus
ATAGGGTAAAGTATACGTTTCACTATTGTTTGTAACTGGCAGTGTGTTCAAATGACATATAGAGGGTAGAGTATACGTTTCACTATTGTTTGAACTGATGGAGGTTCAAATGACAATATAGAATGTAGAGTTTACGTTTCTCTATTTTTTTAACTGGTAGAGTGTTTAAATGACGATATAGAGGGTAGAGTTTACGTTTCACTATTGTTTGAACTGATAGTGTTCAAATGACGAAATAGGGGTAGAATTTATGTTTCACTATTGTTTGAACTGGTGGAGGTTCAAATGACGATATAGAGGGCAGAGTTTACGTTTCACTATTGTTGTAACTGGTAGTGTGTTCAAATGACATATAGAGGGTAGAGTTTACGTTTTACTATTGTTTGAACTGGTGGAGGTTCAAATGACGATATAGAGGGTAGAGTTTAAGTTTCACTATTGTTTGAACTGGTGGAGGTTCAAATGACGATATAGAGGGCAGAGTTTACGTTTCACTATTGTTTTAACTGGTAGTGTGTTCAAATGACGATATAGAGGGTAGAGTTTACGTTTCACTATTGTTTGAAGTGGTGGAGGTTCAAATGACGATATAGAGGGTAGAGTTTACGTTTCACTATTGTTTGAAGCCCTCTATATCGTCATTTGAACCTCCACCATAGAGTTTACGGTTCAAACAATAGTGAAATTGGTGGAGGTTCAAATGACGATATAGAGGG
>NW_013669064.1:14873-16381 GCF_000517525.1 Limulus polyphemus
ATAATTCACATTAGAATTCTTTCAGATTGATTTGGATTTATGCTTGTCTAGGTAGGCGTTTCGGAGGACTTAACAAGGGCATCAATAAATTATATTATGTGAGTTTAGAGGAAACGAAACTTACAAAAATATTAACGACGTCGTGGAAAAATTAACCATTCATAGAGAGTGAAGTCTTTATTATAATACGAGTTTCAGCCACCGTTGGTTTGAAAATCTGTCTGTCTATCTATCTATCATTTATCTATCTATTTATTTGTCTGTCTATCGTTTCTCACCTCCGTTCGATAGGTGATGGTGAAATGAGATATCGTGTGTTTGGGTGTTTTTACTGTAGTTACATATTTTCAGGGGATTTCGTGTAATTGGCATAACTTTATTTTCGCATTGTATTTAATGATTCATGTTATATATAAATATCTGTGTGTTTTATGAAGGGAAGAAGCAATTATTTCCAGAAATAAATCTATTGATTAAAGTGTCTTAAAAGAATAAAACACTTAAGCTTTTCAGGACAGGTATACATATTTTTCGGACAAGAAAATATATATTTGTTTCTTCTAGAGCTGTCACTTCTTGAGTTGTCACTATAGAATGTGTATGAAGTGTACCTTTTATAACTATGTATCTTGAATTAATCTTAGATTTTTTATAGTACTACTTTAAAATAACAAAAATATAGATATGTAAAACAAACTGAAAAACCCACGAAATAATATTTTAAAATAACGATCTAGTAAGGGATTTTATCATAAATTAACGCAGAAAACATAAAACAAAAACAATTACATTTCCTCTTGTAGTTTATGTAATAATTTTTAACTGGTCATACTTTTGAAAAAGTCTCTTTACTAAATGTTGTAATTTTATAACTTTCGAAACAGTTACTCTCAAGTCTAGACTTGTTAGGAAAGCATCGTTTTTCAATAATTAAAATCTTTCACGAAACGAAACTACTTGCATAATAACCATGATGTTCTTGGATCTAAAGATGTTACAAAGTAAAATACAAAAGCTCCTG
Source organism: Limulus polyphemus (assembly GCF_000517525.1). Lineage (NCBI taxonomy): Eukaryota > Metazoa > Arthropoda > Merostomata > Xiphosura > Limulidae > Limulus > Limulus polyphemus. The sequence goes on from NW_013669064.1 coordinate 15,895, forward strand.
AAATAATAAATAAGTGTTAATACAATGTTTCAGGCAGAAATATTAGACTGCTGATTAACATATTTCAGTATAGATACTAACTGTTTAGTAAAATTATCTCAGACTAGATAAGTAATACTTTTTTCAGATGATGTTATATGGCAAAAAATATTCAACCTTTGGTTATACATGTAAAGCATGGTCTGTTTGTTTTACAACAAAGCCACATTGGACTGTCTGCTGTGTCTACCGAGGATAATCGAACTTCAGATTTTAGTGTTATAAATCTATAGTCTTACTGCTGTCTCACCAGGGGACTATAGAGAACGGAGAATTAAGCAACCGTACAAGGAAATACTGACTAGTACTCCTAGGTTTGTAAAAATCAATATTGAAGCATCTAGTTCATAGCGTTGATACTCACAAATCTCGGAAAGGTGATTAGGTTCTTCGAAATACATTTTAACACTTACTGGCATACTATTAAATAAGGCTTCTATTATAAACT
>NW_013669064.1:16652-20276 GCF_000517525.1 Limulus polyphemus
GAAAAATCAATTAACAAACGGAGACGTAACAATATATATAGTCTCAACGCCTAATTTACCCCACAAGTTACTATGTATTTACTGTGGTCATCCTATATCTGCCTTGTATAAATGTTACGTTTCTTTTTAGTAAAAACTAGCTTTTTGGTTGATCAAACAATTTGAAACTTATTGCAGATATATTTCTTAATAAACCTATTTTATATTAGTTTGTTCACTGAAACCGGAAGTGAGGCCATATTGTTAACAAAGAAATAAAATACTGGCAGGGGCGTAACTTTGTTTTCTAAAGTGTGTGGGTGGGGTGGGGAGGGACTGATGATGGTTGCTATATTCTCTACAAAGGTACTTACTTCATGTCTCAATATTAGCGTCGTTGAATTGTCAGGAGAAAAGGCCCCTTTAAAAAGTGAGGGGGAAGTATCCTCCTGTCTCCTGAGAAATTACGCCTATGAATATTTATACTTATTTCATAAGTGTTAAACCAGAAATAAATATATACTTAAAGTAATTAATTTTATTAAATATATTCCAGTCTTTCTGGAAAGGTCACATTATAGCTTTGGAAAATTATATTTCAGTTATCGAATTGTTAAAAATGAAAAATATGCATGTTTTTTTCTGATTCGCTAACCATATATTAGGTATAAAAACTGTAATTTGAAAACAGATGATTATGTGTTTCTGCACGTAATTTGTAATCTATTATTTGTAGGTAGTTTATGATGAAAAAGACACTTTGCTTTGAAATTATTATTACTCATTTGGTAAATATACAAATACGTAACTTAAAGCTATGCAAATTTATCAGCATTATAAAAGTTGAATCCATAAAACCGTAGAAATGTTGCCGGAATACGTAGTATGACAAGTTTCAATAAAATTAACTCGATGGTTTATGAAACCATAGGCGGAGATAGATAAATCATATGAAGATATGCAATTAAATAACATGAAACCTAAACTTTAAATGGCAACTATAAACTCAGTGCATTCGTTTGATTTATTCATATTAATGGAGAACAAAGCTGTGTGATTGGTCATAATAAAGAAGAATAAAGCTATGTGATTGGTCATAAGAAGGGAGAATAAAGCTGTGTGATTGGTCATAGTAAGGAAGTATAAGTCTATGTGATTGGTTATAATAAGGGAGAATAAAGCTGTGTGATTGGTCATAATAAAGGAGAATAAAGCTGTGTGATTGGTCATAATAAGGAAGAATAAATCTATGTGATTGGTTATAATAAGGGAGAATAACGCTGTGTGATTGGTCATAATAAGGGAGAATAAAGCTGTATGATTGGTCGTAATTAAGCTAACACAGTGAAAAGGTACAGCTAAATTTAAGTACAGTGATATTGAAACCATATGACGCTCGATTATCATACAATTTAATGGATTATCAACATCATACATGAATGTTAATCACGTGGATCAAATATAGGCGCATAATTTTGGTCACGAGTTTCAGATAATGAGTATTTTACATAAATATTCACGCTGTGACAAAACTCTTCATTAACTAGTAAACTATATTAATCCCAACAATCACAGACATAGAAGGATAAGGACAGATTCAGCGGCATCTCAAGCCAAACGCTTCAACATTATAACGAATAAGATTTAAAGTAACCATAGAGAAACCTGAGATAGGTTATTACTACAAAACATACACAAAAAGAACCAGTTGTTTGTCATTCAGATCTATATAGCTTACAGTAGCACAAAACACGAATGTACACAGTTTACCAACAAGTAATTAGACCCCTTCCCTCGGGAATACAAATCGACAATCTTCATGATGTCATACGCAAATTAACTCGACGTATAAAATACAGGCATAGCTTGGTAAAGACTACAGAATATAAATGGCCGTGCCAAGAACGAAAGAATCCCGAGAATTAACCGTATTTTCACGAGTTATCATAGTTGGACGATGGGAGGGTGGTCAAAGTTAGCGAGAAATTTCCAGGTCACTTGAAATACCTCCGTTCACAGTGAACATAATTCTAGAACGGTTTCAGAAAACGACAGATTCTGCATGATTCGGGTGCTCCCAAACCAATAGACTCTTTATGCTGTAAGGATAAATAAGAATAATAAATCACGCCCTACCGTTACAGGGGAGAGTTGCAAGTGTCTCCCAAAAACTATTAGAAGTTATCTACATAGAATGAATTACAAAGCCAGAAGCCACTTCTCCCTCCAGACGATATCGTACATCATCAATGCTTATACACTCACTCCAGGCGATAGCATACATCACAGATGTTAATACACTCACTCCAGGCAATATAATAAATCACAGATGCTAAAATACTCACTACAGGCGATATTATAAATCACACATATTAACACACTCACTCCAGGTGATATCATACGTCATAGATGATAATACATTACTCCGGGCGATATCATACATCATAGATGCTAATACACTCACTCCAGGCGATATCATACATCACAGATGCTAATACACTTATTCTAGGCTATATTATACATCATAGATGCTAATACATCACTCTAGGCGATATCATACATCATAGATGCTAATACAGTCATTCCAGGCGATATCATACATCATAGATGCTAATACACTCACTCCAGGCGAATCATACGTCACAGATGCTAATGCACTCATTCTAGGCGATATCATACACCACAGATGCTAATACACTCACTCTAGCCGATATTATAAATCACAGATGCTAATACAGTCATTCCAGACAATATCATACATCACAGATGCTAAGGCGATATTATAAATCATAGATGCTAACACACTCTCCTTCCTTTTCATGGAAAATCTGTAATTTGCTTCTGATTAGTCCAGATTTGTACAAATTCTTGGACAGTGAAAGCACTTGGATTTGGCGACTGTGATTACAGGAATTTTTGCTGAACTGTCTGCAGTGGAAATTCCTGTCATGGTGTGGGTTGCTATTTGGGCAGCTGGGCGATCACAGCTGGAAGTATGGAAAAGGACCGTGCTTGATACATCACGATTCTCGACCAAGACCTTCTACCAGTCCATTTCAATGACTACTTTGCCAAAGAAGTAAAGGGAGGATGCAAAGGGTGCTACTGCTCCTCCCTGACAATAAGACCTATCTCCTGATTCTGTGAATTCACATTTAATCCTCTAGATTTAATGTTTTTCACGTAATTATGGTTTTTCGTGTTTATTTGTATGCCGAGAGGATCCATGTTTTTAATTCTATCCTTCTTTACGTTTCGTTTCCGCGTATGGTAATCCTTAAATTTCGTGTTAGCGTCTTGACTTGCTGGTAGATGACGCTGGAGCACGTGGTATGAAAATATTAGGTCGTCAAGAAATTAATGTTGCGTTTTGGAACACTTTCATTAACCACCCCCAAAAAAACGCACATCACGCAGAATAGTTAAACGAACCGCCTAAACGTCACGTTATTGTATCCTATATAATGTGTAAAGTTTAGTATACTCTAATTCCTTATAATGATGGTACACGACGAGACACAAATTCGGCATGTAATGCTGTATGAATAAAAGAAGGGAAACAACGCCTCTGTAGCCACAAAGAATATGAAAGAAGTTTATTGAAATGTTTTGAACGTTCGTAAGTGTCAACGATGTTTCAGCAAA
>NW_013669064.1:21276-36788 GCF_000517525.1 Limulus polyphemus
ATGGGAAACTCTTTAAAGAAGGTGTTTGGGTGCCTCACGAACTCTCCGTGATAATCGTTTCCAACGTGTGAACGTTGCTTTGTCTCTTCTGGCGCGTAATGCGCTTTAATCACTTTTGGACAGAATTGTCACCGGTGATGAAAAGTGGATTCTCTATGCGAATATTAAACACCAAAAACAATGGCTCAGTCCTAGACAAAAACCACTTCCGACCCCAAAACCTGGACTCCGCAGAAAGTGGTGCTTTGCATTTGGTGGGATATGAAAGAAGTAATTCATTTCGAACTCCTCAATCCACAGCGAACAGTCAATGCAGAGATCTATAGTCAGCAACTGGAAAGTTTAAATTAAGCCCTTCATCAGAAAGCCCTTCACTCGTCAATCGAAAAGGTGTGCACGTTCACATGTGGCACGTTTGACGCAACACAAGATTATGTGTTGGGAAGTTCTCCCCCACCCACCATGTTCTCCTGATATGGCACCATCAGATTACCATCTTGTTCGTTCGCTGCAACACCATCTTAATGTGAAAACGTATGCAAATGTGGAAGGTGTTAAAGAGGACATCGACATGTTTTTTGCTTCAAAGCCAACTGGTTTCTTTAATCACGGCATTAACAACCTGATTGTAAGATGGAAAAGCATCACCGATAAGAATGGAGACTATTTCATTTAATAAATGTTTTGATATATAAGTTGTTCGGGGTTCTTTCATCTAAAAAAAGCGACATTAATTTCTTGACGACCTATAGATAAGGGTGATTAGGATGAAAATTATAACATACATATCAATGATGATTATGAAAATGGAAAATTACTGGAGAAAACGAAATGACAGAGTGGTTGGAATACACAGAGAAGCATTCCTTCAAACATACCTGTTGATTTTCTGGTATTGTTATGTTGGTTATATCCATAGAGAAATGATCCATGCTAAATAATATTAACTTCCGATCAGAGAAAGCTAGCTACTTAGATGAAAAATAAAATTTAACTACGTGATGACCATAGCTAATTAAGAAACCTTTCCTATATTCTTACTTATAAAGCATTGTTTTAGTAGTTGTGTGCCCTCCCTGTTAACGATATTTTCGGCCGTAAACCTAATAATATCTCAAAAGATTCGAGCAGCTTAGATTTGGTTGTTGTTAATCAGAAAGCTACACAATGGGCTACCCATGCTATGCACACAACGGGTATCAAAACTCGAATGTTAGCGATGTAAGTCTACAGACTAATCGCTAGACCACTGAGGGGCACTCGCTTAGGAGATTTAGGTTGGTCGTAAATGCATAAAGTAAGCTAATAATACAAAACAATCACCGTCAAAATTATAATAAGAAGAAATTAAAAACAAACAAACAAGCTAGATATATTAAACGTCTTAGCTAATACGGTTACGAAGAAAATTGCCTTTGTTAGTAATGTTCATCATTTTAAGAGGAATAATTTCCTCCAGAGGCACATGAACTATACACGCATATAGTTTTAAACATGCAATAAAATTTAATAATCATGAAATAATATATTGACTTACAGTTTTTGTTTTCCTTAAAATGCTTGAAAAATATGCTAAAAGTTGTGTACACATAAAATTACTTGTTTACATCTGATTGTGTGTATTCAATGTTTTCCACCATTGTGTCTAAGTTCATTTGCAGTTCAAAATATATGAAATTGTTTGTTAGGAGAGGCAATTTCCCCTAAATGTTAAGAACCTACATGCTTCTGGGGCTTCATCCCCTGGGTCATTCTGAGGGCCCTCAGGTGGGCCCAAACCTTTTAATCCTTAAATCTTTGCATTACCAGTTAAGTTATCATGATATGTTTTCATGCAAGATGGAGCTTTCTTCATAAAATGATGACCTGAAGATCAGGTATTAGCATTCACCCACGACCAGGCCAATTGCGACGGATATCAACTCTGCTAAGTTAGTGTGGTCAGTCATTGATCGTTTGGTGCGAAAGCGTCCAAAACAATTAACTTCTAGTGACACCTTCATTCAAGTTCTTTGCTATGAGTGAGGTCCAATACCACAGGTTCAGACATCAGATATTGTAAATATGATATATTTCTGGCCTTAGTATTGCAAAGGGCTTAATTCTCTAGATATAAATGGTAATCTTGTACCATTTGTTTCACGTATGTGTATTTAATAAATCGACATTCTTCCTGGAGTGGATTTCCATTCCCTTATTTGTAGGCTTTGCACTTAATTCAAATAACTTTATAAAACTACAATATCTAGAATTGTTAAAAACCTTATAATTCATATATTTCCTTTCACGGAAATGTCACTTAATAAGTATTTATCTTCTTTAAAGTGACACTGTATCTGGTATATCGTTTGGAATCAGCTGAAAATCTAAACGTTATTCGATATGAAAAAATCGAGTTATCCAGTTTTAGAAAAAAAATAACACTTTATAAATTATGTTTTGACACTTCAGTGAAACGTGTGATAGTTACTGGACAAAATTTCCAAGATGTAGAACTAACTTTATAGAATCGTATATATTCTACAACTGAAGTAGTCACTGTTCTTTGCCTACCGATCTTCCACATAGGAGCCATTCTCTGGGTTGTAAATGTCGAGTTTCTCGCTAGGGGGTGTGTTATCACGAGGTTTGTTTAAGGTAAAGGTGGGCAGAGAAAGCACTTAAGTATTTTCCAGGTCGACAAGTGGTAGTGGCAATTACTCGTGACTCCTTCTAGCGAGTGTTTACCATAACTAAATTTGTTCAGTTGTGCACGATCCTCTGGATAATTCTCTCGCAAAAAATTTTCGAGATTATCCTAAACGGAGGCTTAAACTTTAATAGCTGTATGATACAGAAAGAGATATATTTGTGGTTTCAGGCTTCAACAACAGATACTTTAACAGAAATTGGTATGACGTGTACTTGGAAGTGCTTTCAGATTCCACCTCTTTTCTTCTGTCACGTTCTCTATTACACTGGAAAACAAGGTTATTAAACGAAAATAATATCGAAGAAAATGGCTCTTATTTTTCACTTTTTAACTGTATTTTCAAATTAGAATAAAACTTCTTATGTGAGAAAGAACGGTTGCTTTATCTTTTAATTGAAGTTACGTAAATAAGTTTGTCCTGTTTTTCAACGTAATAATACGTAGAAAACAGCTTATGGCTTGTCAGTGATCATGTTCTCAGTCGTGCTCAGGTGGCTGTCTTCATGGTAGTGTTCAGTCGTGTAGAGAAGGAGATCCCATCGCAGTGTTCAGTTCAGTCATACTCAGGTAGGTATCCCATTATAACCTTCAGTCATGCTAGGGTGTATATCTCATCGTAGCTCACAGTCACGTTGAGGGAGATATCCCCTCGTAGTGTCCAGTTTAGTCACACTGGGGTAGATATCCCATCATAGTATTAAGTCATGCTGAGGTGTATATCTTCATTTTAGTGTTAAGATCAGCCATACTGTGGTAAATATCTTATTGTAATGTTCATTTCAGTCATGCTGAGATAGATATTGTATCGTAGCTATAAGTCATGTTAAGATGTATATCTTCATTTTAGTGTTCAGCTCAGTCATGCTGAGGTAGGTATCTCATTGTAATGTTCAATTCAGTCATGCTGAGGTAGATATCTCATCATAGCGCTCATTCATGTTGAGAGATTTAACCCATCGTAGTGTTCAGTTCGGTCATGTTGAGTTGTTTACCTTTATTTTAGTGCTCAGCTCAGTCATGCTAAGGTAAATATTTCATCGTAGTGTTCATTTCAGTCATGCTGGGATAGATATCTCATTGTAGTGCTCAGTCATGTTGAGGGAGATATATCATCGTACTGTCCAGTTTATTCATGTTGAGGTAGAAATCCCATCATAGTGCTCAGTTATGCTGAAGCAGATATCCCATTATAGTGTTCAGTCATGCTGGGGTATGTATCTCATCACAGCACTCATCCATGTTGAGGGAGAAATCCTATAGTAGTGTCCAATTTAGTCACGTTGAGATAGAAATCCCATCACAGTGCTCAATCATGTTGAGGTGTATATTTCATTTTAGCGCTCAGACTTGTTTATGGAGATATCCCATCGTAATGTTCAGTTCAGTCATTTTATGGTAAATAGCTCATTGTTATGTTAATTTCAGTCATGCTGAAGTAGATATCCCATCGTAGTCCACAACCACAGAATAACAAGCTGTACATTTATCAACGAAAACACCGGTTTAAAATAAAGGCAGCTGTATTAATGGACTAGTTGCGTGAGAGATATCTGTCAGACTTATGTTAATGAAATTACTTTTCTTTTTACCAAAATAATATTGTTGTTTCGCACTGAAAATAGTGAATCTTGATTTAAGATTTATAGCACGATAAATTTGATTCTTATGGTTTTTATAATGTTAAAAATAGAGAACTCGTCGCGGTTTAAATTGGGTGCAAGGAATGGTGTTCAGGGAATATGTATATATTAACAGACATTTCTTGCCCAACCAACCAATTAATTGGTTATAGAATACCGTACTAATAATAATGTAGCATTTTAACATTACTGTTGTGCTCAGTGGTGAAGCTAGATATACAGGCGTGAGTGCATACTAATATAGCATTTTAACATTACTCAGAATCTCAATGATGAAGCTAGATATAAAAGCAAGAGTGTGAAAAATGAAGAGAAAATATATAACTGTTGTAAGATAACGCTTGCTATACGGTGAAAATAGTCTCTGCTCATCGAAAAGTCTCCAAGGTTACTAAGAATAAAGAAAATCTCCACTTCGATCTGAAACCTGCCTACCCATTCGTTCTTCCTAAAGATAAATAACAGAGTAATAAGATAACATAAAAATTTACTTAGTTCTCGTTTGTTTGAGAAAATAAAAATCAGAAAAGCCTGTTTTCGTGAACTACATCTTTTAAAGGTTGGACACAAAATGTTAACTATGGATATGAAATCTTTTCAAACTGCTTTGGTTTAAAAACATATAAACAATAAATTTTAAATCGACAACTAGAGAGGTCACTAGGTAAATTAAGTGACCACACCTAATACACCTGACAGTGATAAAAAGCGTTGAGCATTTACTGTACCTAAGTTGAGTGATTTATTTTAATTAACATATCACAGAGGTTGCGAGAAAGTTCCCACACTTGTAAATTAGTAGTAACATGATTAAGTATTTCATACCTCGAAAACTAACCAGCGTCCCTTTTTTTTAGTACATCACGCGATCATTGAACGGTTGAGTGGACTGCTATTTATCCGCCTCGATCATAATGTTAAAAGATATACACAAAAGTATTTACATAGCACATCGTTTTAGTTCTTTACGCTATTATGACTGTTAAGAACTTTTAGCTAAATTAATTAATATTTGATTGGAAATACAACAAGGAAAAAAAATATATATATGTAGAATGTTGTAGGTATGTTTAAGACCATTTTAAAAGTAATTTAAATAGTAAAAGTTTGTGTTGAAACTTCGCAGTTGTCGGTGGGAATTACAGGTTTTACTCTTCTTTCATTCCTAGACGTTTCGGGCTCCATTTTAAGTTCTTCAAACTTGAAGACTGAATATTGAGAACTTGAAGAAGTGGTCATCAGGGAATTTTAAATGTCTAATATGACCAAGGTAGGAGGAAGAAACAAGTTTGTAAAATACACTATCCATATATGAAGTACTCAGCTGAATTATTGTTCAGTTTTGATGATGTTTTTATGAAGAAAAACAACACCTTCCACTCGTTACATTTTAAGTTCTTCAAACCTGAAGACTTAATATTGAGAACTTGAAGAAGTGCTCATCAGGGAATTTTAAATGTCTAATATGACCAAGGTAGGAGGAAGAAACAAGTTTGTAAAATACACCATCCATATATGAAGTACTCAGCTGAATTATTGTTCAGTTTTGATGAAGAAAAACAACACCTTCCACTCGTTACATTTCAAACTCAGATTGTTGTTGTTGTTAAACACAAAACAATACAATAGGCTATCTATACTGTGCTCGCCACGGGTATCGAAACCGGTTTTTAGTGTTATAAGCAGTCAGACTTACCGCTGAGCCACTGAGAGGTCTCAAACTTAAATACAAAAGTCACAAACATACTAATCATGAGCAATGTAGGCTTAGGGCACTGTGGTGGATATAACCTTTTGACCTTTGTGAATTTCACATCTAACATTAATATACACTGTTGCCTCGTTGTTTTTAAAACATGGGTAGCGATATATATTACTTACAATATACACGAGAAAGTACAAGTAAAAAACAAATACTCAACAGCCTAATAGCAATGTAAGACTTATTTGTGTGTAAAGCGGAACGCGCAGGCTACATACTACTAGATTCTCCAAGATGATGACGTCAGGCGTGAACTAGAAGAAAAGCATCAGATGGTGATGGGTGAGAACTGTTTTCTACGAGCGCTCACAGCATGGGCAGATTGTTTCGTCAACACAGACATCACACAACTCAAAATGGTGAAATGTGAGCAAAAAATAAATGAAAATAATTGAGCCAGAAAAATTTCAAAGTATCTACTTATTTATTATATTTGAAAATGTTGCTGTTCATACGATGTTTAAATGTTGCTGTTGATACGATGTTTAAGTGTTGCTGTTTTTTATGTGATGTATATGCATTACAATTATAAGAATAATACTTGTTGATAATGCCTAGTTTTTCCTAAAGCTGCAGATATTACAAGTTCCTGGTTACACCAATCTAGCAATTACACATCGCAAACCCTTTTTGAGCAGGTCCAGACCCTAACAACGGATGGCTTATCCTAATAAACATCTCAGCACTCATGTTTATTTTCACATGGACAGGTCTTCGCAGAGCAAGTCAGAAGGTGACTTTAATACTTCTGGTCCGCCATTCGAGGCTGAACGGTCACGTAGCAACAAAGAAAAACCTTGGAACAAAGAGAACACGCCGCTTCGCTCTGTCAGGCCTAACCAACTTAAAAACAGCCGGTCGACCGATATCGTCGAAGGTTACTGCGCTAGTCAGCGGATTACAAACAGCCAGTCGTCCGATACTCCCGGAGAAAACCGTGCCAAACTGCGGTTCACCGAACCTTCAACCACCCGAAAAATGGGAAGAGAGCATTCCCGTCTCGACTTTGACGACTTTGATGCCTTCTGCCATACACCGACCATGTTATCTCCAGAAGAAAAGAGTAAACACAAACATTGGTATTGTGGTTTCTCCATAGACAAGTATGAGCAACAGTACCAAGACTATTTGCAGCCTCTGAGTCATCAGTCGCTACAAGTTCAGGAGACTACCTTGGAAGAAAAACCACTCGATCGGAGGCAGACTAAGTCAGCACAAAACCGAACTCGAAGACTTATGGATGTGTCCATAAAACCGAAACGTCCGTCATCTACTACTAGTGGATCAAGTGAAGCAACGGAAACGTCCAAACAGCAAGACTGCTTCATAATTCCTGCACATTTTATGCGGCGTTTCGTACCATTTGGCAAAGTAAGAATAAATTTAATATTCATTTGAATACAATAATAATAATACAATAATACAAAAGTATTAGTTAATTATTCTGTGCACGACTCTACTGTAACTTTAACTGGTGGTTGTTTATGTATAATCAATGTCTATTTCAACATAATACTGTAATTTACTTGGTCTATTTCAACATAATACTATAATTTACTTGGTCTATTACAACATAATACTATAATTTACTTGGTCTATTTCAACATAATACTGTAATTTACTTGGTCTATTTCAACATAATACTGTAATTTACTTGGTCTATTTCAACATAATACTGTAATTTACTTGGTCTATTTCAACATAATACTGTAATTTACTTGGTCTATTTCAACATAATACTATAATTTACTTGGTCTATTTCAACATGATACTGTAATTTACTTGGTCTATTTCAACATAATACTATAATTTACTTGGTCTATTTCAACATAATACTATAATTTACTTGGTCTATTTCAACATAATACTGTAATTTACTTGGTTTATTTCAACATAATACTGTAATTTCATCTTGACAGATTAACTTTCTCTAACTCAGTATATTTCTAATACTTTAATTGTTAGATGGCCAGCTAGTTTCGCTAGTCATGTTGAAGACCTTTTTAATCAGTTGTTTTCACCACATGATTAGACCGAAACTTTCTGTGTGAATACTTACAGTACAAATTACTCAGATGAATTAGTGGTATGTACGTTACCCACTATGCAAGTAATACAGTAGTCTTATAATCGTTCTGAGTACCATAGGCATCATATTTAATCACGACTATAAATTAAGCTGTTTCTTCATTGTAAGAGTAACTTGTATTTTGGGGGCAGAAAATCTTTTGCGTCCCAAATAGTTGAGCAGTTAGTAATTTAAGTTGCTCCACTTGAATTAGATAAAATCAATTTAGTATTATTATAAAGAAAAGTTAACTGCATTCTTAGTATTCTTATGAAGACAAATTAACTGCATACTTAGTATTCTTATAAAGACAAGTTAACTGCATACTTAGTATTCTTATAAAGACAAGTTAACTGCATTCTTAGTATTCTTATAAAGTCAAATTAACTACATACTTAATATTCTGTCTGTCAATTATGAACCTCAAAAACCCGTAATGGAATAAAAACGCTAGAAATCAGCGAGAGTTTTAAATACAAACAGTTTATCACATATTTTGTTCATTTCAAAACTCTAGAAATCTGATTAGGTTGTTGTTCTTTGTTCAAAAATTATTAATCTAATGTTTTTCTCATGTTTCTCAATATGCAAAAAACATATACATATATAAAAAATATCTTTAAAGATTCGTTAGACAGCGAAAAATAGAAATTTAATTTGGTTTATATTTGATAATTAAAGAAATCAATCTATACTGATTAATCGTTATTATTCTAAGCGTATCTCTTAGTTTGCCTGGGTACGATATAGTGGCTATCGTGTCGGATTACTGATCCTAGAATCCATGGTTCGAGTCCTGTTGTTGTAAAAAATAATAGCGCTCCACACTTTGGGAGCCGTAAGTGCGTTATAAGCGTGACGGTAAAATCCCAGTATTAAATTACAGTACCCCAAGAGTTAGCAGTGGGTGCTGTTGACTATATTTTTTCTCTCTATTTTGTCACTTCAAAATTATGGACGGCAAGAGCAAGTAGCCATTGTGTATGTCTGCAAACTTACAACTCTAGAAATCGGCTTTCGATACCCGTGGTGGGCAGAGCACAGATAGCCCATTGTGTAGCTTTGTGCTTAACTTCAAATAAACAAACAAACAAACAAAGCGTATGAAAAAAAAAACAACCAAAAAACGCTGCTGCTTGACGATATTTTAATTATTAATAAACAAGTATTACTTATGACATTAAAACAGAATCGCTTTTCGGTAGAAATCAAAGGGTAGGAGCAAGAAAAGAATTAAATCAAAAGCCGTTAAATTAATAATACAAGATATTTATATTTATAAAACAGCATAATTGATACTACTACCATTGGAAATATGGCACTGCCATCATTGGATATATGATATTGCCACAATTGTAAATACACCATATTCATCATACAGGTTACTTATATTTATTATAGTCTGTACACTCTATATGTAGGGATGGCCAAGGTACTAAATACGCATAATACAAACATGCACGTTTAAAATCAACTATGATAGAGAGTTGTACTTTAAAATATTATTGTCACTCATGTTCATTTGTTTCTCTATCCAACAAGCACGAAACACGGCTAGAAACCGGGTTTCGATACTCGTGGTGGGCAGAGCACAGATAGCCCATTGTGTAGCATTGTGCTTAACTATAAACACACAAACAGACCAAACCAGAAAGTGTCCAACCCACCAAATTGTTCATCTTTCTTCTTCTTGTTTCAGTCGAGATAATTCTACAACTACTTTATCACTAACGTCAGTTTAAACTGACCTGGATTTACCTATGTGTTTCTGGGAAGAGCACTAGTTGTAATAACTAGTAGTAACAAGAAGCAATCAGAGAGATTACATACCCTCGCCCCGCCGCAAATTTTTGAATTTTTTTATTTCAATGTGCGCTTGAAATTCTGTCCTAATCCGATCACTTTTTACACAGTTATTATCAACAAACTGAGAAAATGCCCTATATCTACATTATAAAAATGTTTCTAAGTAATCCAGAATCTGGATCTGGAACCGGACCAGTTTTTGGGAAGATTGTCCTATGGGGACATACTATCTCCTGTAAAAATTTCACATAAATCGGTTTATTATTTTTCGAGATACGGTGCGGAAATATAAACATACATACGGACCCAAATGCAACACACACCCAACTTCCCAACCCGGAAGTAAGGATAATTTTAAAAAATCGCAATTCTAGTGTAAACGATGTTATCGTTACCTCTTGAAGTTAGGTTTTTTATATAAGTCTGGTGTCCCTTTAAAAAGCTTAAGTACAGGATGAAACAGGAATTACCAACCAATAATTGATAAACATTAAATGACTGTAGAATGTAGAATACTCAATGCTTTGTACACTATAAAATCGGTGTCTTTAGGGAGTCAACCCCTTTATTATGTATGAGGTGAAAGAGTAAAGAAAAATTACTACACATGATATTAAATTCTACTACACACATTCATAGAATACATTAACTTTCAGTCAGGGGAAACACATCACAAAACAATTAATATAAAACATTTTGTAAATGTAAAATGATGTAGTGATGGCAGTGTCAAAAATAATGCAAACAATAATATATGGACGATGCAACTATACATGACTTTCAATATTAAAACTGAACGTTACACTGTAAAATGCATACTTGACTTACTTTAATATTACTGCAGTTTACAGTTATATATTCCTGACTGTTGGTATACAGTTTGTATATCCTAATATCATGATCATGTCAGGGTAGGCATCAATGTAGTGTAACTAATATCCCAGGACTTACGTACAAGGAAAATCAAGTTGAGTCAAAACATGTCTTGATTATTACAGACTCTCGCTACAAGATCGGTCCAATTGACCGACCCCGTAACCATTTCGTACTCGTGCATTTTACAGTATAACATTAAATTATAATGTTGAAAATCATGTTAGGATGATCTATGTATAGCTGTATCATCCCTATATTCTTATTTGCATTTTTTTGGCATGCCATCCCTACATCATCTAACATTTAGATAATTATTTTATATACTTGAAAAACAGTATAACTGGTACTACCACCACTTTGTAGTGCGTTTTAGAACAGTATAATTGGTACCACCACCACTTTGTAGTGCGTTTTAGAACAGTATAATTGATACCACTACCACTTTGTAGTGCGTTTTAGAACAGTATAATTGGTACCGCCACCATTCTGTAGTGCGTTTTAGAACAGTATAATTGGTACTACCACCACTTTGTAGTGCGTTTTAGAACAGTATAATTGGTACCACCACCACTTTGTAGTGCGTTTTAGAACAGTATAATTGGTACTACCACCACTTTGTAGTGCGTTTTAGAACAGTATAATTGGTACTACCACCACTTTGTAGTGCGTTTTAGAACAGTATAATTGGTACCACCACCAATTTGTTTTAGTATAACGTTGTCATTACGATGTTTTATCTTCATGAAATACCAATAAATTAGTACTTAGATATGGAAACCAATTTTACTGCATTGGAGATTTTTGTTTGTTGTTAAGCAGATAGTTACATAATGAGCTATCTGTTCCCACCGCGGATATCGAAATCCAATTTTTAGAGTTATAAATTATCTGTCTTACCGATAAGCCACAGGGGGGGGGGGGCAAGCAAGAAGTAAAACAGAATAATAACTTTCTGAATAGAAATATAACAATTTAAAACAAAGTGTGCAAAACAGAAAGAAACTGAAACATTGTGAGACCAAAAGAACAGAGGAGAGAAAACTACAGAAGTTTTATTTGAGACGATGAACTTATTTTATGCCAAGAGCTTGAAGTATGAAATCAACCCGATAAAAACCGGTTCAAACTGGTCTCTAGCTTATATAGAGTTGCGTACTACTAGTCTGTGAGTTGTATTTAGACTGTTTTTATTTTGCTGCCATCCGTGCTTCTTGAGAATAAAATATACTCAGTACATTTCAACGCTCCTAGCGATATCTCTAACACGTTTCTTACTTACCAACGACCTTGTAGTTGTGCTTATGATACTTCTAAAGTGAGGTCTTCTTATGGGAGAGCGGTTAGCTTTCTGGCTTACAACGCTCAAATCCGGGGCTCAGTTCTCCGCAGTGGACACAGCAGATAGTGGCTTTGCTCTAAAACAAGCATCAAAGTGAGATATATATATACATATAGTGAAACAAGTATAATCAAACAAATCTTAAGTAATTTAGATTCGCTTTAGTCGTTGTTGTTAAGTATAAAGATACACAATGGATTATCTGTGCTGTGCCCACCATGTATATCGAAACCTGATACTTAGCGTCGAAGCAGATTTAACGCTGAGAAAATACTTTAGGGGAAAAAATAATTCACTAGCAAGTGAATAAAATATAGCCATTTTTAAAACTGAAAATTTGAGCATAATATTTAAGGTAATCGGATGAACAAATGATTTATAGTATAGGATACGCGCTTTTGCATAAATGTGCCATTTGTATGTATATTCGGTTTGCATAATCCGTTAAGTGATTTTATTTTCTGTCTCTGAAAACGTTTTCAATAAACAAACAGATGACGTCAAACGCTAACGTTTTAAAAGCCATATGCCATATTTAATTTCTATAAACAAACAGCTGACGTCACGCATTAACGTTTTAGAAACCATATTTAGTTTCAATAAACAAACAGCTGACGTCACACGTTAACGTTTCAGCAACCATATTTAATTTCAATAAACAAACAACTGACGCCACACGTTAAAGTTTTAGAAGCCATATTTAGCCATATTTAATTTCAATAAACAAACAGCTGACGTCACATGAGATGGAGCAAATGGCTGCAACAGCTCAAGGTAGTTTAAACTAGAGAGATCTGAGTTATGTCAAGCCACCCTAACAGCTTGGGTGGTTGCAGTGTTCATCAATTAGAGGTAGGTTGGCTGGTTTAGAAAACTATGGGTTTGGTGATACGCAGTATTTACCTATAGTGATACAACAATATGAAATTGAGTTTCTTATGGTAATTAAAGAAGCCACATTTAATGCACGTTATTTTTAAAACAGCCTAGAACAGCTTCTATTTATAAGTATGATAAAAGAAATATGAGCATGCAGTAGCGAGCGAAAAGTAATTTTCTAAAACCACTCACAGTAAATCATGCACTATTCGATGTTTCATATTGGTGTCGTGAACTATTTATATTTTATAAATAAAAAAAAACTGAGAGGAATGGATTGACATTAAGCTTAAGACGACAGTTTTATAGGCTTCACACACACGATGCGGCTTAGTTCAAATTTCCCCCATATAACAAAACTTAGTTAACCGAATAAGAACCTAGTTTTTTTATCTCAAGTTTTCCAATCTATTGTTTACTTAAAACAGCACTTTTGATGTAATTTTAGAAATGGTTGCCTTGTTTGGTAGCTCACAACTTGTACAAAGTGCTGGAGAATAATGCACTTTGTGAAAACGAATTATATATTTTGATAAACTAAAAGCAAGCTCCGAAAATTTACATTTTTAAAGTACTTTATTGATGTCACTAATGTTCTTCTAATCCTTCTTCTACAAAGTGTCTGGGAATCATAGTCGAAGACTTTCAAATTTATTTTGAGGACCAATAACGTGTATGAAAATTAAATATTAAAAATTTCTATCACATTGGAGTAGTGTGTGAAAATTAAATATTACATATTACTCTCACATTGGAGTAGTGTGTGAAAATTAAATATTACATATTACTCTCACATTGGCGTTGTGTGTAAGATTTAAATATTATGCATTTCTTTTACACTTGGAGTTGTGTGTAAGATTTAACTATTACGCATTTCTTTTACACTTAGAGTAGTGTTAGCAGAGTATGTGAAAATTAAATATTACAGATTTCTATCACATTGGAGTAGTGTAAGTAACGTGTGCAAAAATTAAATATGACCCATTTATATTTATACCGGAGTAGTGTTAGTAGCGTGTGTAAAACTAAGTATTACACTTTTTTTTAACGGAGTAATGTCAGTAGCGAGTGTAAAAAAATTAATATTAAAAGTTTGTATCACTTGTAAGTAGCGTGAAGATTAAATATTGTAGAGTTCTCAATTATTTTTGTTTCTTCTTGTTCAAAAATATGTGGGAGGAAGTAGGGTGCTGCTAGTTGGCTGCTGCTTTCCCTCTAGTCAGTAGTTTAAAATTAAGGACAGATAGCCTTAGTAGCTTTGCCATAAATACAAAGTATATTCTGTCACTATCAAATGTTCTACCACTTTTTGTATGTTCAATATTTTACATAGTTACATTTGAATCTTTTTTATTTTATTTCTAAGAACGTTTAAATATAATAGATTTTCTCGTATCGGAGATCACAGAAAACTATAATTTACCTTAGAAAGGGCACTTTCACACCAAACAAACTTAAAATATTTAAAATCGTTTCCATACACTATTAACATCCGGCAGTGGTTTAGAGCTCTAACAAGTATGTGTTAATAATACAGTCAACCGTAGGAGCATCATGTATTGTGAAACGGTTAAATTTCATCAGTTTTGGATTTGCAGTTTACAGTTAGAACAGTTTAGTTGAAATTATTGTGGATTCCCTAGGATTTATTTGAAGATATTGAGGATTCTGTAAGCTCAAGAAATACTTGCCACAAAAGAGTTTTTCGTTTTTAAGCAGAACGTTTTGACGAAGTGAAATTAATGTTTCTTTACATTCACCGTTTAGGAAGGCCAGATCAGTAGCATGCCTTCTCAAGCTTTAAGCATGATTGAAGTGCAAGACCCTAAAATCTGCATAATCATAGACTTCGGAGAGAAGGCAGCTTTCACCTCTCAGGCTCATTTCTCACGTGCCTCGAAGTTAGACACCCCGTCTCGAGATTGGATATCTACTCAGCTTGAGATACAGAGGAAGAAATTCCATTTGGTTCGAAAGTCACAAGCTGCAACCGAAGGAATGCTCTTGATTAATGTGGAACGATGCAGTAGGTGTTACTAACCATATTTATCCATATTCCTTGTATGGGAAGGCTTAAAGAACGAATTAGCAATGGATAATATATTTTTGACAATATTTTTCTAGATTTAATTACTTAGTTTACCTACAATATTTTTGTCTTTATAAATGTCTTTATGGAAATAACTTATTACACATCTCTGCCAGAGTCCATATTTTGCTTCGTACAGAAACATATTAAGGTCATGATCACGTGAATGTTAGAACGAGGCTATATACTTTACTAGATGACAACATACACGTTAAAAATATATAAACAAATACAATTTACCTCCAAAACTTATTTTTAAGTATTTGGTTTTTAAATTTCGACAGATGCTTGTGTGTTACTCATATTATACCCACACAACTGAAATTTTAGGAAAGAATAATTTAATGAAGCTAATGTATTT
>NW_013669064.1:36880-62668 GCF_000517525.1 Limulus polyphemus
TGATTCTAGCATTGTAAGTCCGCAGACATACCGTTGTGCCACTGGGGGGGGAGGGTTAACTAATGAAAATATATATATATATATATTAAATAGAATACGGTTTTCTATGGATACAAGCTATCCATTTATTTTACCACTACAGAAGGAGCCTATATTCTTGTATTTTTTTACTACTGGGGTTTCAGGTTCTCGTGACAGAAAATCTTGAATAAAAGGAATTTAAAAGCAAATAAACAAGATTACGTTGCATTTAAAAAAAAACTATTAATTATTAAATGTTTTGAGTCTTCAAACATATCTACATTTTAAAGGATTTTTGAACCTCAATCATTGAAATTCAGAAATTCATCTTAATTACAAATAAATAAAATGACTGTGAACTCCAGAGAACCTTGCAGGTCTTTATAAAAGGAGAATCTAAACGTTGGTTTATGCTTCTTATGAAGGCGTAAAACCGAAAAGTTGAGCAAATAACCATTTGTAATTATGTGTACTTTGCTCCAATCAGTATTGCCTACGGTGGTTCTACGGCTTACAACTTTAAAATCCGGATTTCAATAATCGTGGTGGACATGGCACAGAAGCCCATTGTGTAGCTTTGTGCTTAACAATAAACAAAGAAACAAACAAAAACAGTCAGCATTACGTAAATCAAACAATGAAATTCACCTTGTTGGTTTTTTAGTTAAGGTGCAAAGATATATCGAGAGCAAATTTATAAAGTCAGTATTAGAACAGTGTATAGGGAACTTAATAAGTAGTATACGTTGTGTGAAAAAATAAATTATATATCATCAACAAAATAATATAGTCTGCTCAGATACATTTTGTTTTACACTCGATTAGCAAGAATATTGATAACAAAGTTTGAAAGCAACAAAATCCTCAAAATAGTGCAATTTGATTCATAAAAGTGTATGAAATTGTGTAATATAAAACTTTAGCGAAGATGAAAAATAGTTTAATTAAGGCGCCGCCCTCTTTACGCTCAATGTGCACATCATACCAAACATTGAAATTTTAGGGATGAATAATTCAGTGATAATTAATTATTATAATTACTATAATAATGGTTTCATTTAACACATGCCCATAAATATTTGTCCCCCGGTGGGACAGCGGTAAGTCTAAGGACCTATAACGCTAAAATCCGTGGTTCGATTACCGGCGGTAGACACAACAGATAGCCCAATGTGACATTATTTTTAAAAACCACAAGAAACAAACCATAAATATTCATGATGATTAGTTCAGGTGATAACGAAAAGAAACTACCATCGACAATCTCCACCTACCCAGACTCCTCGTGCGTAGGATTATGCATTTTGTGACGGAGTAACTGCTAAATACTATAAAGTAATAGCATGGAAAACGTCATTTAATAACACTTGTTTTCTGAGTATATTCTATTTAATAAAATTTATCTAAAAAGAACAAAACAAAATGTGGTTCACAGGCAGTAAAAAACAGTGGGAGAAAATTTTGTAGACTTTCGATTTTATAATTTAAATCTCTGTTATATTCAGTAACGTTACGCAACTCTTCATTTGATATCATGACTCTAGGTGTCGAGTGACACAACTCTTTATTTGATATTATGACTTTAGGTGTAGTGTGATATTTTTAAGTTACGCAACTCTTTATTTCGTGTCATGACTCCAGGTGTCATATAATATCTTTATGTGACACAACTCTTTACTTGATATTATGACTTTAGGTGTAGTGTGATATTTTTACGTTACGCAACTCTTTATTTCGTGTCATGACTCCAGATGTCATATAATATCTGTATGTGACACATCTCTTTATTTGATATTATGACTTTAGGTGTAGTGTGATATTTTTACGTTACGCCACTCTTTATTTCATGTCATGACTCCAGGTGTCATATAATATTTGTATGTGACACATCTCTTTATTTGATATTATGACTTTAGGTGTAGTGTGATATTTTTACGTTATGCAACTCTTTATTTCATGTCATGACTTTAGGTGTCGTATGATATTTTTTATGTGAATATTTATCTAATTATTTTGATTTTAAACCAGGTCAGTTTCCGTTCATGACTTACTTGGTGTTGAATAAAAATCACAGCGACCCGAAACGGCTAACCGATCAGTTAGAAGATAGCTTTTCAACATCAGAGAACCAAGAACAACTACAACATTTAGGTAAGTTGAAAAAGAAATGTAGCGGATTTAAAATAACATTAAAAAGTGGAGGGACATAGTTTTATTTAACTGTAGTTTAATTGTATTGATATTAATAACATCTCTAAGTCTACTTGTGGAAGTTAAATGCTTTTACTTTCAGGATTAAATAAGTTAACTATATCTAAAAAAACATCCATACAATTGTTATTAGATACTTTTACTATTTTTAAAGTTAATCTTAAGGCTTAACCGAAGGTGAGAGAAGTTAAGAGTGTGGTATAAATATATTTTTTACGCGTGTCAAAATTTGTGTCAGCAAGTGGACACTCCCCTTTGACCAAAAATCCTTAGTGGGTACATAAAGTTTATATTTTGTTTAGCACTGTGCTCATTAACTCTGCGTGTTACGCTTTGTGGACAGAAGGGTATTTAATGAACCAATGTGAAGAATTCATTACCAGTACTATTATTTTGTGTATGCATAAGGCTCTCATCCTGTAATTAGTTGCATTACCGTGTAAAGTGTCATCTCAGTATATCATAAAGGTAATAAAAAGTGTCATCTCAGTATATCATAAAGGTAATAAAAAAGTGTCATCTCAGTATATCATAAAGGTAATAAAAAGTGTCATCTCAGTATATCATAAAGGTAATAAAAAAGTGTCATCTCAGTATATCATAAAGGTAATAAAAAGTGTCATCTCAGTATATCATAAAGGTAATAAATGATAAGCTTTTTTCTTCTTTAATCATCAAAGTTTATGGAAAACAACCGGGAGGGAGGGATAACTTGGCATATTTTTCTGATATGAGGGTGTTTTAGTATATTTATGAAACTTCCTAATCATATACTAATGACTTCAAATTTTCAAAGTAACGTATTACTAATTTCGGTCCAACGTTACATGACATTTGATATATCTATTCCTGGAATCACAGTAATGTTTTCAGTTAACATAGTGTTCATAAATACACAGTACTCATTGTTTCTGTCATATATGATTTGTATGCATTCATTATGCCCTGAAAATTCCTAGGTAAGATTCATATTTTATCAATTTTAATGTAGAAAGCGAGAGTGCACATGAATTTATACTGTAAAACCATATATGACTGTGTCGAAAACTTGTTGCGTTAGACGAGTGTTGATGAAGTTTCGCGTTCAACCGCATCGTGCAAAACCGCTAAAATATTTACACATAGTCACGTACGTAACTATAAAGTCACGGCAACATGCAAGGACGAATGCAAACAAAACAAATTTGTCATGTATCCGGAAAATCCGAACAGTTGGCTACATGACGGCTGGATATATATAAAAAATCCGAACAGTTGGCTACATGACGGTTGCATACATAAAAAATCCGAACAGTTGGCTACATGACGGCTGGATATATAAAAAATCTGAACAGTTGGCTACATGACGGCTGGATATATAAAAAATCTGAACAGTTGGCTACATGGCGGTTGCATACATAAAAAATTCGAACAGTTGGCTACATGAAGGCTGCATATATAAAAAATCCAAACAGTTGGCTACATGACGGCTGGATTTATAAAAAATCCGAACATGACGGCTGCATATATAAAAAAAAATCCAAACAGTTGGCTACATGACGGCTGCATATATAAAAAAAAATCCAAACAGTTTGCTACATGATGGCTGCATATATAACAAATCCCAACATTTGGCTACACGACGACCGTGCACATAGAAAACCGGTGCAATCGGCTAGACGACGGCCGTGTACGTAGAAAATTGTTTTAATATAACATACTCAACCCTCTGAATATATATATTATTTGTACTTCAATTGTGTGTGGGGGAGGGGGGGAACACCAAAAGTTTAAAATGATTTAGTTGTCTCTATGGTAATACTCAGAGCATATATACTATTAATTGGAAGGTAAAAGACTTAGAACTAAATTGACACTGGCATTGTGATATTAATACATTTTCGACAAGTCTATTTCAATTATAGTTTTGTGCCATTATATCCCAACGTGACCTTTTTCGCTCCGTGGATAACGATCGATATGGTTGACAAAACCGTTTTGCAGATGGGTTCTTTTTTTTTTGTTTCTCCCATCTATTAAACTTGTGAAATACGACTCATACAAAACACAATAAACAAACTGTGACCACCAGAGACATTTACTCAGTTTGGTGCTTAATTAAAGTATGAATAAGTGACGCCTTCTACAAAACACAATAAACAAACTGTAACCACCAGAAACATTTACTCAGTTTGGTGCATAATCAAAGTATGAATAAGTAACGCCTTCTACAAAACACAATAAACAAACTGTAACCACCAGAAACATTTACTCAGTTTTGTGCTTAATCAAAGTATGAATAAGTGACGCCTTCTACAAAACACAATAAACAAACTGTAACCATCAGAGACATTTACTCAGTTTTGTGCTTAATTAAAGTATGAAAAAGTGACGCCTTCTACAAAACACAATAAACAAACTGTGACCATCAGAGACATTTACTCAGTTTTGTGCTTAATCAAAGTATGAATAAGTGACGCCTTCTACAAAACACAATAAACAAACTGTAACCACCAGAAACATTTACCCAGTTTGATGCTTAATTAAAGTATGAATAAGTGTTAATTAAATATTATTAACCAAGAATTTTCTTTGTTTAATTGTTTTATTTGTGCAAAGCATCACAATGGGCTATCAGCGCTCTGTCCACCGCAGGAAATCGAACCCCAGATTTTAGCGTTGTAAGTCCTTAAACTTACCGCTGTTCCACCGGGAGACCTCTTTCTTTAAGAAAAATAAATAAATTCGTGCATAGGTCAATTTTATTTAATAACGCAATTATGTATGCTTATAAAAGAACAGACAATAACTCCTTGACCAGAGAAAAATCGTTGTATATTTAATGTGTAGTACTTTAGGTAAACATACAGTTACAAACGGGTACCATGAACATTTTTTAACACGCTTGAAATTCTTTTAGTTCGTATTATGTAAATTATAAAGCTAACAAATTGAAGGTAACTACGAAAGGAACACGAAATTATTTAAATTAAAGGATCTGAGAACGACAAATTGAAAATGGAACAAAAAATTTCAAACGAAAAAGAAGCTAGTTAAACAAAAGGAAAAAGACAGATGAGCTAAGAAATGCATAAACAAAAACCTACATCAGATGAATACTACGTTATCAAGAACCACGATAATTGTTCATAATAGAAATCGCACAGGAATTTGCTCAGTCAAAATCAAAATTTTCCAATTTTTTCATATTGTTACTAATATTATTGTTTCACAAGCCTATAGTAAAATCGGCTGAGTATTTTGCATCAAAACCTAGACACATATGCTATATGAAATGCTGCGAATGTCCATGACCTATCTACAAAGTTGATTATGTTTCATTGAAAGTTATAAATACATAATAGATGTGATGTTATTCTGAGCGGCCGCTTTTGTACTCGACGCGTGTTAAACGCGCGTCTACAGGAAACCTCAAACACAAAGTCATTTGGCCCAGTAAATAATTACTTTAAAAGACATGAAGTTTTTTTTTTAAAGCGATTGTAGACGTATTTGTTTATTTGAAAAGGCTGCTTTTGTACTGGTAAAATTTTATACGTACTTAGCGGGGGTTGTGTCTTACTTTAGATATATATTTGCCCATTGCTGTACATTAACAAAGTCAACATACAAGATCATTAAAATTGAGAAATTAAAATCTACAAATAGGAATCACAAAATAAAGCAAACAAGGCTGGAGATCTACTGCTGACAGTTTGCTCAAGCTACAAATCCTTATTATGACTTCACCATAAAATTATTGCAAGTGATATCTAATATAGTGAAGGACTAAACAGGAATTTTGCAAACAACTGAGAGAGTAGTTTTAAACTTAATTCGATCTCCCTAATTTTGTCGTCCTGCGAAATTTGCTAAGTCCTTCACTTTCCGCCATCACAAAATCTGGTGTGTTCCTAGCGTGGGCATTAGTTGGAAACTATAACTCGTGCATTTTCTAGCACATTAATTGGAAACTGACAAGTGAAAGGTTCCCGATTTTGCTGTTGCATATCGTTACTCGAGCTGCTATTGTTCATTGTTACTCGAGTTTGCTGTCTCTATATGGATTTCTGCAACTATATTTCAGCAAGTTTTTAACAGTAGACGATTATCATATATATATATATTCCTACTCAGAAGACGGTGGTGATTCTTTCTACTGTTTCTTGTACTTAGCTGAAATATTGAATGTATGTTCAATATTTATTACCGCTGTATATGGCACCATTTCATATAGCTATTGCTATTTTTAAATAGTTGGTGTTAAGGTAGTGGTTGTAACTGTTGTTGATAATTGGTGACTTATACTTAGTGTGTCGTTGTTGTCCATTTTGCATGGATTATTTGTGTTGCCTTATTCTAGCAAACACTTGCGCACAGCAGGCTGTTGAAGAACATACATGTGTCATGTAGACTTACGTATGTTTACAGTGCATTAATCTGTGTTGTATTCTTTTGAAATAAACATTATTTCGTTCTGATGTGATTGTTTTGTTGCTGTTCGTCTTTTGTTACATTACACTGTGACATTGATGGAAGCCTGTCAGTAAATCTCTGATGATACAATCTTTGCCGCCAGGAGAGTCCTTTGAGAACAACTTTATATTTTGTCTGTTGTAGTTACATACGAATACATGTGTTTATTCGTTGTTGTACGTTTGTTATTTATTTTGAATAAGTTCAGTGTGGTGGTTGGGTGGAGAGAAACCAAACAAATGCAGCATTAAACTGTCGAAAAACATGTAACATTCAACTGAACGCATAGGCACGTATGTAGCTTAACATTTATTATTCATAAATGGACATAAAAACTTAAGAAACAAGATTAGTAAAAATTGTTAATTTAAAAAGGGGTAATAGGGATTGTCAAAAAAGTACAGAAACAAGTTGAATCAAAATGCAAATATTACATTTTCAAGCCCACAACCAGGGACTCTTTTTAAAAAAAAGTAAACAGAAAAGCTTGGAATATTGTCTACATTATTTTTTTAAAGCTACAAATCCCTATTTTAACTCCATTTCTACAGTACTTATCAATTTTAGTGGATTTGACATAGGGAATTGTAGCTTGAGAAAATAATGTAGACATTATTTCCAGCCTTGTCTGTTTACTTGTTTTAGAGTTGTTAGTTGTGGGCTTGAAAATATAATCTTTGCATCTTGATTCAATTTGTTTCTGTACTTTTTGACGATCCCTAATTCCGCTTTTTTACTACTAATTTGTTTAAATAAAAGGAAATGATATTATACAACAATGAACAAGAAATTGTAGTTCTGTAATGTGTTAATCACATTCATATTGTAGATAAACAGAATAAGACTGCTTGTGTAAAAAAAGAAAAAAAAAGAGTAAGTACATTGTTAACCTAATAATCGGAAATAAGATGAAGATTCGATTTGCTGTCACGACAATTTGTCATTTCTTAAATCAATACGCTGTTAAACATAATACAATGAGAGATTTCCGGATTTTTTTTCTTTTTTTTAAATATATATAGATGCATGAAATGACGCGGGAAGTTCGCATGGATACATTGAAAAATTGAATGTTAATATGAAAATCAGGATGACTTTCAAGCCGCTATACTGTAGCATCAATACTTTCTTCTGTCATCTAAATTCTATACAACACGCTGGATCTTCATGTCAATAACTAACTTTTAAACAATCGAACTGAAAATCTTGTCAATAACTCCTTCCACAATCGCAACAAAGCTGACTTCTGAACGAGATAGTCTAACCGGTGTA
The DNA here is from genome assembly GCF_000517525.1 of Limulus polyphemus. Taxonomy (NCBI): domain Eukaryota; kingdom Metazoa; phylum Arthropoda; class Merostomata; order Xiphosura; family Limulidae; genus Limulus; species Limulus polyphemus. Next base: position 44,840 of record NW_013669064.1, read on the forward strand.
GAAACTGCCTTTTTTCGGATTATAGAATATTAAATACACACAGAGACATATAATGGGGGGTACTTTTTTCTCAGTTTCACATGTCACGAATACAACGTTACACTAGTAGTTATATGAATATTTAATATATGTTTTACTGTCGGGAAATACCTTCATAATTAAGTAAGACGTAAGGTGTATCCGAGTTTTACACAGCATGATTTTAACCGTGGTTTGTAATGTACTGTGCTTCAAAACACGAATGGCTACCATACACGCAAGGTTGTATGTTTATCCCTCTCAAGCCTAAATTTTATTTCTTCTATTACACATAACTTAGAAAGCTTTTTCACTTTTTTTGGAACATATAATTTTGAAAGATTAGTTAGAAAAATGAAATTAAACTCTGTGCGGTTTATTATTAATATATTATTTTGCAAAACGTGGAATGAGAAAGAATTAAATTCGTATAAATTATTTTTCTTCGTAGAGGTCGACGTTTTGTCTAAAATCGATATAATTAAATTTGTTATCGTGATACGTTGTGGTCGCCAGATACAATAATATTATTTATTGTGGTCGACTATGGTCGCAAATTACAATAAAACTATTTATCGTTGCACACTTCTGTAAGTTTATGTTGTATATACTGTTTGTTAAGCATATGGAGCCTGATTGACGAAATCTAATAAGAATATTCTACCCGTCATGTTTGGGAGAGAAACCACTCGTACGCTGGTATTTAAATTTCACAGTCACGTGGATGTGTTGTCATGGCAACAGATCGGCTCGGCTTTACTCTCAATTCCACCCCCATCAATGTCAACAGAAGATTTTCTGTCCCCGTTAGCTATTTTCTTCTTCCTCAAGTCATCATACGAGTCACATATTACACGCATAAGAGTTATTTTTTTTTAAATATTTTAATATTCCACTAAGAATCAATATACTATAAATATAAGCCTTCCTTTCTCGGTCAAACCAAAATTAGCCAGCTCCAGCACTCATAAACAGATACCACATGAAGTCTGTAACCATAACATTCGGCAAATGTAGATACCTATAACACCAGCTCCAGCACTCATAAACAGATACCACATGAAGTCTGTAACCATAACATTCGGAAAATTTAGATACCTGTAACACCAGCTCCAGCACTCATAAACAGATACCACATGAAGTCTGTAACCATAACATTCGGAAAATTTAGATACCTGTAACACCAGCTCCAGCACTCAGAAACAAGTATCACATGAAGTCTGTAACCATAACACTCGGAAAATGTAGATACCTATAACACCAGCTCCAGCACTCATAAACAGGTACCACGTGAAGTCTGTAACCATAACATTCGGAAAATGTAGATACCTATAACACCAGCTCCAGCACTCATAAACAGGTACCACGTGAAGTCTGTAACCATAACATTCGGAAAATGTAGATACCTTTAACACCAGCTTCAGTACTCTGAAATAATTGTATTTATGGCAAAATTACTGAGGCAATCTGCTGTCGTCCCTACTTTTGAACTTCTTTCTGAACGGATAGAAGGCAGCAAGTTAGCAGCAACCCACCATCCATGCTAAAGGATTGATTGTCACTCTTATAACGCACTCACAACTTAAAGTGTGGGGAATGTTTCGTAGTATCGCAAAGATTCGAAACCGGCTTGCCACTTCCGAAACCCAGAGCTCTACCATAGAGTCAACCCACGCATGCTCAGAAGTATATAGCATGTTAAGTACGTAATCATGACATGCAGAACATTGAAATTATCTGTAATTCCAGCTCCAGTATTTAGAAATACACACACAACGGTTTGGAACTAGAAAACCGTTGACAAGTATAGAGGACTTTTAACAATCTCTGTTGGATATGTATTTTTCACATACAAATTTCCGACTGTAGATACAAATAACACAACATTAGAATGCTTAAATGCTTCTGTTTTCCTCTTCATTATTAATTACCGGTTTCGTGACTTCAAAAGTTACTCTTCAGGACGTAGTTTTACAAATATTCTATAATAAAAACGTTCAAATACCAATTTTCACCTAAACATAAATAACTTGAATTAAATAGATATTTTTTTCAAAATGTATAAACACAAAATACAGTCCTTATACAGAGACGTCGGAATACCACGGTTCTACAGTAGCACCCCTACTTTTACATATTCGACTTGTATAGCAACTGTAAATTATACTATTATATTAATTTTCTGAGGGGCATGCCCCCAGACTCCCTAGATTGAGCTGCGTTTGGTAGCTCCTTATACTTTCAATCTCTCATTGTAAAATCTGTATGTCTAGCCAAGCACCCCCACTTTGCAATTCCTTCCTACACCACTGTATTAAAATATATTCAAAAATGAATTTAATTAATTTAAGCTTATCAAATACACTTTTCTATTCATTTTAATATTGAAAAAAAATTTGTTTTAATTATACCTTCTCTTATTATAAAAAAGCAGTTTATTTCCCCCTATCTTTAATAATTTATTACAAAATTATATACCACTCGCTTACTTTATTGTCCTTTTTGTGTTTCTTAGTAATATATTTCACAATTCTAATTAATTTTACATAACTACTGCTACTTCTACCCTCTGTGTTTTAAATTGGTGCCAATAAACTTTATGAAATATTTTTCGAAAAATAATCTTTATGCTTTAACATTACATGCCTCAAAAGGGGAAAACATGAAAATATGATTCTTCCATAATTTTAAATTTTCTTAAAATAAATTGATTAAAATGTTTGTTGGTGTATAGTGAGCTTTTTATTTTCTTCTGAAAGTCTAACAATGAATTTATATAAATACATCTTTAACCGTAAATTATCTGTTTCACCAACATAGAATTCATCACAATTTATACAACCTAGAAGATATATTACATTTCTAGAATTGCAATAATTAAATAAATTATTAATTAAAAATAAATTATCTTTATTATTTTTTATTGCATTTTTTGTAGTTTCATAAAACCTAAATCACATAAAGCACAGTTCTTTCTTTCACAACTGAATTACCTTCTTCAGAAAAATCTATTTTTTCTAGGTTTATTGAATTTGTAGGTTTCTTCTTGATCAAATAAAACAAAGGTGTTTTCAGAGATAATAAAATTGTAATGTGGAAGGATATTCAAGATATGTTTGTCGGGAATTTAAATTCTAAAAATCAAATGTATTTTATTATCTCTGAAAACACCTTTGTTTTGTAGTATAGAAGGATATTCAAGATATTATGTTTGTTGAGATTTTAAATTATATAAGTAAAGAAATTAAGTTTACCTTTGAAACAAATCGGAAAGTCTTGTCCTGGTAAGTGGTTCACCAGAAAAAGAGATTGTAAGTGATATTTTTCACAAAATACACATAAATAAGTAGAATTATTTAGTAATCATCCCAAACATATAAAACTAAATGTTCATGTACATTTTGCAAGTAGAGCTGAAACAGTTTTAAGTTCAGTGTCGCCACCTGGAAAATGTTATATCACGACGTTTGGAAATTACTAAGAATAACTTTTTAATAAAAAAAAAACATTTAGGCAAGAAGAGATGAGTAAACCTAAAGATAGTATTAAACTTTTATAGTGACTCATTGTACAAATATACGTATTGATATTTCATTTGATAATACACAGTTAAAACAAATAGTAGATACAAATATTTCATATTTACACAACTTTTGAAAGTTTCCATAGTTCTAAATCGAAGCGCAGTAAATCCAGTTGAGGTCGTATGTTAATTCGGCCCTTTGTGTAACCGTGTATGGAACAATTCGGTCAAGGAGACTATCTAATGTTTTATGGGTTAGTTGTATTATATCGTACATTACTTTGTGTATGTAAAGTTACTTTGCAATAGTCATATGGAGCAGGAATGTTTCTTTGTAATTTTGATAAGTCAAATGAGGACAGAATTTGAAGAGTAAGAGCAGTTTTTGTTCTTTCAGGTAGTTTCGTTTCTGGTAACGAGAGAGTCAAGACTTGTATCAGGTAGTTTCGTTTCTGGTAACGAGAGAGCCAGGACTTGTTGTATCAGGTAGTTTCGTTTCTGGTAACGAGAGCTAAGACTTGTTGTATCAGGTAGTTTCGTTTCTGGTAACGAGAGAGCCAAGACTTGTTGTATCAGGTAGTTCGTTTCTGGTAACGAGAGAGCCAAGTCTTTTTGTATCAGGTAGTTTCGTTTTTGGTAACGAGAGAGCCAAGACTTGTTGTATCAGGTAGTTTCGTTTCTGGTAACGAGAGAGCCAAGACTTGTTTTAAGGCTCATCTTTACGTGTCTTCCACTACGTGATGTTCATGCGTATTTTTAGTGTATATATATATATTTATTTTAATAACAGTCTCCTAGTTGCTTATTCCTTCATTCACCTGTTTTCTCTGTGATATAATTCGTCCACTTTTACTCAGATTCACACTGTGTTTTGTATTTCCCATTCCTCCTCTAACAAATCATATAATTGGTTCTTCCAAATTCTAAATCCGCGAACATTTCGTTGTTGCAAAGATCAGGTAACTGTGTGCTTGTTCGTTCTCGAACCTTAAACCACCACAATGGAAACCTTACATTCCACTCGTAGTTTCAAAATAACTCCCTTTCACCCTAATGGACAATCTGTTGTATTAACTTAAGGATGTATTGTTAATAGGGACTCAATATTGCAATACTAAGATTTGTAGGCTTTACTGCTGAGCCTCTGTTCTTTATCTAGAATTGGTTGCTTGAAGTCGAACATCTGGTTTTAACACCCAATTTATCATTTGAGTTATTATATAAATTATACACACGTCAGCTCTCATCAGGCAACAAAACCCAATACATTAAGACCAGCTGGGGTCTGCAGTTTCGAGCAATACGAACCACCTAGAGGCACAGTTAGCTTCATTGGGTAGAAAGTTATGTAATCAATCGAGCTTGGCAGATGAGAGTTGAGCCTGTTCGATACTGCAGATCGTCATGTTTGAAATTAGTTTTTTATGTTGCTGACTAAGACTTGCGTACTACGAAAGGTGAAAGTCAAACGAAAATAGTTTGGATTCGATCTTGTTTAGTTCTTCAAGCGTACGTTGTTAAAGTTCTATTGTGTAGCTTTCTATGACGCCCCCTACCCCTCGAGAAAGTAATATGTAAAGGAATCCTAAAAACCTAGTTGTGTAAATGTAGGCTAAACTAATATCAAGTTTTCAAGACTAATAACCGTACTGGCAAATTTTTCGTGACGTTGGTTTTTGGCTCAAAAATAATTTTGCCCAAACGGTCATTATAAAATATTAACAATAAATTCGAAAAATATTATATATTTACACAGGCAACATGGCAAAAGAAAATAACTGCGTCGCAGAAAAGTTTTGTTTGTTTTGAATTTTGCGCAAAGCTACACGAGGGCTATCTGCGCTAGCCGTCCCCAATTTAGCAGCGAAAGACTAGAGGGAAGTCAGCTAGTCATCACCACCCACCGCCAACTCTTGGGCTACTCTTTTACCAACGAATAGTGAGATTGACCGGCACATTATAATGCCCGCACGGCTGAAAGGGCGATCATGTTTGGTGGGACGGGGATTCGAACCCTCAGATTGCAAGTCGAGTGCCCTAACCACCTGGTCATACCGGCCGGCGCAGAAAGTAAACTAATGATAATTACAAATGAAACAATATGCAAAATTTACTAGCTGAAGCTGAAAATCCTAATTTTTACCACCTAGTAGTAACAAACCACTGTTAAACTTTCAGTTGTGAAATTCACTAAATATTATCGCATTATATAAACATTCATAAGAGCAGAATGTATGGCATTTGTCGTTCCCAAATAAACTGACCATTTTAACGAAAGCCAAATAAACTGACCCTTCTAAAGAAAGCCAAATGAAAAGAAGAAAAAGTAGATAGATAAACAGATAAAAATGCATACAAGGAAACATATATGTAGATAAATTGACAGAATAGAGAGAAATAAAAAGACTAGGGGGGAACTAAACGCACATGCGAAAAAAAAAGAATATTTATTAAAGTAATTTACACAAGATTCAGTAATTTTAATTTGTGGAAACTCCGCTATAATTTTGATAAATATATCGACGAAGTATTTATCAAGTTAATATACTGTTGATTTTCTTGCATGATTTGATTAAACTTGGGGAATATAGATAAGAGGTTGTTTGTTTGAATCTCAAACTGCCGAGAAAAGTTTAGCAACGCTGAACAAAACTGACGCTCTGCGAATGTTCAGTTCATCAGATGCCGAGATTAATTTCATTGATTACAGTCCAAAGCTTGCAGGCATCATAACCTCTCGCATCAGGCTGTCTTTGATCGTCAACTATCGCACGTATAGTTCGCTTCTGTTTACTGAAAATTACGGATCTCAACGTGCTGGCACTTAATTTATTACCTCGAGATGTGATTGTTAATCACTTTCAGAAAATGTAGCCATGGTGATTAATTGAACTCTGTATTTGGTTCTATCTGATGTGTTTCCGTCGCTCTTCTGTTGACGAGTTTCTAGCTTCACGGTAGATCAACTTCACATCTCCGTAAAGAGCACTGTCCGCCCTACTTCTCATAGTTGAAAATCTAAAGTATAGGAAGCCACAAATGTTGTAAAGTTGTTATGTAATCAATTACTGTAACGCTCTCTTGTCATCTATATTATTGCTCTCCAGTGGCACAGCGGTATGTCTGCGGACTTAAAACGCTAGAAACCGGGTTTCGATACTCGTGGTGGGCAGAGCACAGATAGCCCATTGTGTAGCTTTGTGCATAACTTCAAACAAACAAACATCTATATTAATACGGCTTTAGGCATGTATAGTGTACTTAAGGAAAGACAAATACATATTATGCAGCCCTCAATAGCGAGTTTCGATACCCGTAGTGGGCAGAGCACAGATAGCCCATTATGTAGCTCTGTGCTTAGCTACAAACAAACATAAAAAAATCTTATGTATCACTGTAAAATTGTGTGACGAATTTTTACTTTTATCGTAAAATAAATATTTTTATATATTCCTAGCTGTCTACGAAGAGGTTGCGACAATTGCTAGACCGCCACTAGACATGTTACCCAAGACGCCAACAACAAATAAAACCGGATACATTATTTCAGCTTTTCGGGTGTTACCGGGAGAAGATCGAGAAAAACTAGAACGAAGTTGGTTGACTTGGACGGGAGCAAGACATCTTTATAAGAACTTACCAGAGAACCTGGGATTTCGGAGAATCACGTTTCACAAAAAGAGGATCCCTGATCGGGGGATCACCTACGTATTGTTATGCGAGTGTGCAGAGTTGATGAATTACGTCACCGAAGCTTGCGTGTACGTCGACCAATTGCGAGCCAGATGTTGTGGTTACATCGCTTTCTTCAGAGTGGTGGAGATGTTTTGAAAGATTAAAGTATCGAACAACTCTTAAGTTAAAACTTTGATTTCCTGAGTGCCATTCTTCCATAGTGAACCTCCCCCTTCCCCCCCCCTTATCATATTACTCATGCATTTGATACATTTTTCTTGGTTGTTTAACACGATGAAGAACCTCAAGGCTATTTATTTGAAACACGATGAAGAATCTGAAGGTTATTTAATTGAAACACGATGAAGAACCTGAAGGCTATTTATTTGAATGGAACAATTTCAACCACAATTAACATATGGTTTACAGTTAAAACGTTTTCCATTCTATTGCAGTTTTTATATCATTATTCAACAACATGATTTTGTAATGTTTGATTGAGAAAACTGTTGCTTCATTATAGAAAACCAGTGCTGAAAAAATCAAGTTATTATCGTATAGAACACATAGTGTTTGGTACATTACACGTAAGGAGTGGAGATATAAGTCATTGCATCACCTGGTGTGGATTCTTGTTTATAATGGGGTTTTTGGTGTGGTTTTTTTTTTAAATTCAGACGCCCATAGTGAGGAATTGTATAAAAATTGATTTTAGAAGATTGAAGATGTGCTACACCATAGCTAATTTCGATAAAAAAATTAAGTTAAATGATCAATTGGAGTTCGGTAAGTGTTTCACACTTATGCAAAATATCATTTCACAATCGAAAGATACCGAATCCGGCATTAGAACCTTTTAAAGCTGACGTTGTAGGATCCCATAAAATAAAGCATGAAACTTTTCTGCTGAAGGCCAAGTTGACGTTTCTAATTTCAACTGTCAGTTAGTATATCTTTGAGAGTTTGAAATGCTATTCAACTTAAAGCGAAACATACAAGACATATTTCGATCAGAGAACTCTAGAGAAGTTTTGTAGCTGAACAGTAATGTTTAAAAGCTCTATTCTTACAGGGTTTTTTTTTCCAAGCAGAAGGCTTTCACGAATTCTCACTATGTGCTCGTTAGTATTTGTGTATATCGCGTCTATAAAACAGAATATGACGAAGTGATAAGCTCGGAAATAGGTCCATGACAGACGGCAGAGTTTGGCACCCTGGCGATATAAGCTTCATTTGATAGAAAATCATTAAAACATTGCCGACTAAATATTATCGTGACTCCAGTTTTTTAACTCGATCTCAGAAAATGACTTATTATTCATTCATCACTCAAATAGTGTTTAGGCTTAGCTATGTTAAGGTTAATATATCTGATTATAGTAGATGTACTTCCGCAGGGTCTCCGAAAGTGTTCTGTTTCAGGAATAAATAAAACCAAAAATCAAGAGTAACAAATGTTTTTCTTTTTTGTTCATATATCATGCTGTGTTGTAGCCTACAGACTGCATAATTCTTCTCGTGATTCATGACATGCGTACGTTTTACTGACGTCACGACAATGTAAATTGCAACGTTAAGCGTCTCTTATGTGACGTCATTTTAGTGGCTAGTCACTGACTGATAGACAACACACTACTGTAAAGTGGTGCGAGAGGTTAAAACAGGTGACCCCTACAGGCGGCCTTCGGCCCCCTATCGGAGAAATAAGTAATGCACCATAAAGAGTCCTTCTGTGCGTGCACAAATGAAGTTGTTCGTAATGAATGAACAGTGAAAAGCTGCTCGTTTCTAAGATTCAGCGTTTCTTAATTCTTTTTGATGTCATCGACTGAAATATGTAATCAAAATAGTATTCTAAAATCGTTATACTTTTTTCATGAAAAAATTATTCTTTCGCGTGTGACAGCATCAGTTGCATCCTTAACTGTAGCGTGATTGAAATTATGGATTTATTCAAAGTACTATTCGTGTTAACTTGCTTAACAAAACAGAAAAAAAAAACCTACGTAAGTCTAATTATTCTCTTTTATATTACTAACGATCACCGTGGTTTTTTGTTTAGATCAGTCTTGTATTCTTTCACTCCGAAATATTTTATAATTTAGGGGAAAAAAAAGAACTTTTGTCATGAGCAGCTGAGAAGTACAGTTGCCGAAAATGAGAAGTGTTAGTTTTCCTCACTCAGCTTTTGTCATGAGCAGCTGAGAAGTACAGTTGCCTAAAATGAAAAATGTTAGTTTTCCTCACTCAGCTTTTGCCACGAGCAGCTGAGAAGTACAGTTGCCTAAAATGGAAAGTGTTAGTTTTCCTCACTCAGCTTTTGTCATGAGCAGCTGAGAAGTACAGTTGCCTAAAATGAAAAATGTTAGTTTTCCTCACTCAGCTTTTGTCATGAGCAGCTGAGAAGTACAGTTGCCGAAAATGAGAAGTGTTAGTTTTCCTCAGCTCAGCTGGATCAGTAGCTTGTATATTTTCACCAAATAAAACTTTTAAGTGAGTAAACAAAAACTAAACTAGACAAATTTTCACCCTAAAATATTTTATGATTGACAATCTTTACCATCGCGGGCAGTGGATGAACTAATGGCTAGGATTGGAGGGTCCAGCGTTCGAGGCGGTATGCCACTGAATACACGTCACACTTTCCGTTGTACTGGTTACTGGTTATTTGGTTCGAGGAGCTCGATAAATCTGTTGTGGCTGTGGGTACTGCTTGTTGGCTACGTTACCTTTGGTCAGTAGTACAAAATTAGGTACTATTTTACCTGAACCCTAGAGCTCCCCTTGGCCTGGTCGCTTAGCCCACGTATGCATATAATATAAAAAATCGAGTTCAGTCTTCTGAGCTGACCAGAGTTCTTTAGTTCAAAATAGTGTTTTTGGCTAATCATGGTGTAAGGTTTTACACCAAATACATGGTAAAGTTTTTAATACTAACTGTATTGTTATAATGAGTCACTCATGCCCTAACCTACAACATGCAAGTAGAAACTGATCACACTTCGGTGTGATCAGCGTGACTTTGAAAACAACAATATATGCAATGAAATTTAGTGAGCTGAGTGTAATGTATTAGTAGATACATGCTTAGGGATTATTCACATAGGACATGTGTTAGTTATTGGTATAAGAAATGTATGAGAACTTAAGCCTAACACCGTTCTCTTTATGTACTCGGAAAGAAAAGGGCCTTACAGACTATTTTAAACCATACTGTGGTATTCTGAAAACTAGTATATGTAAACAGTTAAGGCCTACGTGTAAGTATGTTTAAATTGACTACTAATTGCCGTGATGATTTTTCGTTGTTGTTCTTAAGGTATTCAGTTTATTAGTATTGGTGCCTTATTTATTTATTTTTTCCTATTATCATTCAGTCGAGCAAAAACATCCTTTAGCCTGATATTTTGCATAGAACAAGTCTTCTCAGAACTAAACTAATGAGTAATATTATCTCTTGAATTAACGACCAAGATTTTCGTAGCTTAAGTAATTTCTGCTGTAATATACATGTTGTGGTAATTGTTGCCGTGTGAGTGTTCATCTACGAACTGCGTCGTGTAAACTGCAGCTCGAAGTAGAAACACGTCATTAACCTCAGCAATTCGTCTTTGACTAGCTCATTTCCATTAAGGCAATGGCTATAAAACTTTTTCCTTTTCGCATGAATATTTGCGTATCAGCGCATGTTATGACGTTGGACGTTCTGAACAGGTCAAGTGTGCACAGATTAAAAACGTCCCACAATTATGCGTTTGGGCAACATAAGTAAAATATCAATAAATCATTTACACTTACTCTGAAATAATGGAATTTAGACGTACGATCTAAGAAGGCAGAATCATAACACACTAGCTAAGCTATGAACGTGGAAATGTTTAGGAGTGTGTGAAATACCACCACTGTGGCTCAAAGATATATAGAAAACAGTTCTCGCAATCTTTAATAATCTCTAGTTGTTAATACAGTTCCACAACATTGCTATATGAACTTTTGTAAATTAGTTTCCTGTTCATTCATCAGGACAGTTTTAGTGTGGTGAGGCGTAATGGTAAAAATCCGTCATTGCAGCTGGTTTTAAATGTGTTATTTGGGGTTGAGGTTGAATCGTCCATTTTCACATAAAATTTCCGTTCAAGATAAGCAAGTGCATTACATACACTCGTCCTTATATCGCGTATCATTCCTAATGATGTACAAATTAGTAAGTCCATCGAAGCAGATGGGAACCTATCGTACAATTGGCACAACGATCTCTAGGCTGACTCCCTACACGTATACGGCCAAGACATTGTAGAGTACTTTCGCACGTAATGAGTAAACTAAATCAGTGATTTCAACTAATATTTTGGCCAGTCTTTATTAGGGTGAGTGTTGTAACAGGCAAAAACATAAAATTATCAAATACGAACAATATACAAACAATTCGGTGATTTAAGGGTTAAATTATTGTTTTACGAGGGGTTACGTGATATGAAATTTAAACTGTAATGAAAGAACTAGTTTTCGTCATCATTTCAGTGACACTTATTCCTGTCCTTTGTGTTTCTAGTTGGGGAAATTATAATTACAACCCAATCAATGACTTAACAAAAACGTACACGTAGCATTAATGTTCATGTTATTTTCACTCTCGTTTTAGTTTGTTTTTTTTAAATTAAAAATACAAGATCACGTTAATATTACAAAATTCTTTCGAAGCCAAAGTAGGCGATATATATCATATTTGTAAGACACATACAAAAAACCAAGTTCAAGATATTCAATCAAATTTTGAAATGAGAACACCTTTTTTTTCTTTTTTTTTTTTACTAATGTGTTAGTAGCCGGTATTAGCTACACAGGGTGTCATTGACAACGAATCTACAATACTGTCATATCAATTCTATGCGATGTTGTAATCTAACAAATTGTGGACCCTTAAAAGAAAGGTTTAAAAACGTAAAATTTAACCTCTTTCGTATTGAGAATAATTCATCGTAACGTTGTACTGATTAAGTTACTATCGTAATAAATCTGAGAGCCTGGACACGATTTTTTTTATTGTAAGGAATTGCAGTTTTGTAACATTAAGTGATTGTTAAGTTCTATAGTTTTTACAAACACAATCTATTGATACAGAGTTGTAAGGTCCGCGATAGAACTGGTGAATTTTAGGCCTAATCCGAATGAGACTTTGAAGTACCTAGCGCATGATTATTGAATATTCAATAAAGGTGATGTTAAAGTTATTTTGAGTGATTGTAAGTAATTTTCCCTGAAATTAACAACAACAACAATAAGCAAACAATATTCGATTTCCATTATTTTACATAACAATATATGTAATTAGTTCCCAACCAGGAAATTAAAACGCCTAGAACTATTATTGACAACAAGAATCAATATATTTGAATTATTTGAAAGACGGATTTTCCTCTGAATCAGCATAACAACTTTGTGCTTCAGTGGCTACAATAAAATACTTTTCTTATTATTATTTTAGCGTCGTTCAGCGCCCCAGCTAGTTAGGCCTAAAGCGTGGTTTGGTGTAATAACTTTTTGGTCCTTTGTCGCATTAAAAAAATTATGTCTTCATTTTATCAACTATATATCTATCCAGCAAATTAACGAGTTAGCTATACATCCATCCTTAAAAATTGTTTTGAAATAAGGCATCACAGCTCGTTTCGATAATTTAACAATGTTTTTCAAGTATCGACCTTATTTTTAGACGTAGCCGCTAGGGCGGCGATACTGTTACCGGCGCCATTGCAGTAGTGAAAGAAAGTATAAACAAATTGACGTACTATTAATAAATCGTTTATTTTTTACCGAAATGGAATCAGATAGTGATTATTCAAAACTACCAAACGTAAACGAAATTACTAAATGGATTGATGATATGAGAAATTGGCCAAATATTATGTATGGCGATATTTACAACTATATGATATGATCAAAGGCAATCGATGGTGATGAGGTGAAAAACTTTAAAAACTTGCAGAGTTACAGTTACTTCCAAAGTGGTAGGTCAACTTTTACACCAAACATATGAAAATAATGTCATTATTTTGAAAGCAGACGTCCGTGCCTCACAAAATATATCAAAAATAAATGAAGTGTATGCTCGTTGTAAACAAGATGAGACTACTTCGAAAGGATGGTGCTCATGCATGGCAGGCGAAGGAAACTCGTGCAGTCACGTAAGAGCAGTTCTATGGAAACTTGAACATGCAGTTAGAAATAATTATACGGGTGTAGCAGTACTGATGAGTCTGCAACATGGAACCGAGGAACTAAAAGAGATATAAAGTCAAGGCTCCGTTTCTTCTATTCAGTTTCAGAAGCCAAAACGTGGTAAGGACATATTACCAGATGATGATGAAAACATACTTAGCACATATAATATACCATTTTATTTGTCAGATGTAGAACATAAAGACATGGTTACTAAGTCATCATTATTGCCTATTTTTATCATTAACGGTACAACTGTAAACAAAAGTTTTAGCTCTAAACCATACAAAAGTGAAATTGTACAGGAGGTTCATGGACACCATGATGTCTTGTGTAAATTTTTATAATTTTTTAAAGAAACTTGTGGCCCTGGATCAAGCTAAAGTAGGCAAACTACAACAACATACCTGTGATCAGAGTGCAAGTACTTTGTAGAAAGATGCACGGAGACTTAGAATAACTACAAATTCTGCACCTAAAGTTCCAATAAAAGAAACTAGAGATTTTACAAACTTTATTCTTTATTTGTAGGAAACAGACATACGAAGTATGGACTTGAACAAGAGTCGCTTGCAAAAGATTATTTAAAATACATAGGATTAAACGTTCAGGAAAAGAGAATGTATGTGTCCATACAAGAAAATTGGCTGTTAAATAGTCCGAATGGAATAATAAATTATGATATCATGCTCGAAATTAAAAGCCCTTTGTCAACAAACTGGTCAAATATGAATGAGTTTATCAGAAATGGTAAATATGATGTTATAAAAACCGAAGACAGTCAATTAAAATTAAAAGGAATTAGGAATTTTTATTTGCAAATACAGCTGACTATGTTTTGCTCAGACTTAAAAAAATTAACTTTTGTTGTGGAAAAGTGCAGGTGATAATATATTCATTGATGTAGAATATAACGAGGATTATGCGGAGGATAAAGTTAATAGATTAAGAACATTTTATGTGAAACAAATGATGCACAGAATTGTTGATTAAATAGATGATGATCGCCTAGTTTTAAGCAGAGTGTTTAAAACGTTCATGCTTTAATGATTCATTAAATTTGATTCAATCTAATAGTATGTAACGATGAATATCAAGGCACCAGTAAATATATATTTTAAAAGTTTGTTTGCCTCTACATATATATTCATCATTTTCCCCTTTTTACACAACACTGTTTAGGTGGCAACAGTATCGTGCTGGCTTTAAATGTAACTAAATTCTTTACAAGCATAAATGATAATTGAAGAAAGTACTTGTAAAACGTTAACCCATATTCATTATCCATGTCAGATTGTTCATCCACGTCAATAAGCTTTCGTCGACCTTTTTCTCATATCCCAATTTAAGTTTAAGGAACGGATTTTTTTCAGTTGGTGTACCGACAGGAAAATATTTGGAACAAACGTACATTTGTTTTAGTAGTGTTTCCTGTTTATTGCTTTCATCCATTCGAACTTGCCTATTTCTTCAGACGGCATGGCATGAAATTTATAAGGGATTAAACAGGCACATTCTTCATGCACTTGTCCGTGATGAATATCGCACGTAGATTCTTTCCACAAATTTAGTTTTCGGCAATTATTTGAGAATCCATTGATGGCACATGAAATTCCTCCGCCTTTTTTTTTCAGTATCCATTGCCGATCCTTAAAGTAAATAGCAATTTAAGAAATGTAAACAAAGGATCGATATTGTTGTCAATAGAGACGCGCGTTTTCTTTCACTATCGTAATGGCAGCGCATGTGAAGTTTAGGTCAATTGTAGATAAACCTGTCAATATACTAAATCTGTTATAACTCGTATATATACACGCTCAGTCTGTCGTAATGTGTGCAATAAATCTATTCTTTATTTAAGTTTGTAAGTTAACTGTTCAGACTATATACAGTGTGTGCGTTTGTGTCCTTTGGAATGGACTTAGAAATGAGAAAGTTTTCGGACTTACAACGATAGTCTGAGGGTTCGATCCTCAAGGTGGACACAACTTAGCTTACTATGTGGCTTTGCGATAAAACAGACAAAACACTGGTGTTGTATACAGTCGACAGTTTAAAGAGATGAAAAATAGATTAATTTGTAAGCAGCGTATATCTAATCAATCACACATGTTTAACAACTTGACGATGAACGGGATACTGAAATAGTTAACCACACAGAAGAAGTGTAAATATCAGCTAAGGTGATTTAACTGACTTGAATTGGATGTAATGTGATACCAGACAGATCGTTTGACAGAGAATGGTACATTTTTGATATCTTTATTTGCTAATTTATTTCATGGAGAGACGTATTCTACGTTAAAAGAAAGCTAAACTTGTATTACTTTACGTCATCTGGTCTCATGGTGGATCCCCAGTATCAGACCTATTGTGAAAGCCTTGGTCCATGTAATTCAATGATTAGAAATTTCCGTGATCGTGCGCAGTATTGATTTTCGGGAAATAGTTAACTAGTGCACGGCTTTCAAGAGCAGATTTTCCAGCCATATTAGTAGTAGTCATACTGCTAATGCCGTTCAGTTAAGTTTATTTTCATGGTGAAATCATGAAGTATTAAAACACAACGCAGTGTCCTTTCAAGCCACCAGACGTCGGTAAAATGTGTTTTTCTTAAATATCAATTTTATTAATTAATGGGTTTTACAAACTTTGTTTAACTGGTTGTCAGGAGTCCAAGAAGTATTGGTTTAAATTTAATCGATCCGAAATAATAGGAATGTTGATAAAAAGTACCAGAAGAATATCCAGTTTGGTCCTGTATTGGAGACTCCAAATACACACACACGTATATATATATATATATATATACAGCATTAATTGTTGCTAGAGTGTGAATCCAATAATAAATGGTGAAGACGTGGTAGACAGCATTAATTGTTGTTGATGTGTAGAACCAATAATAAATGGTGAAGACGTGGTAGACAGCATTAATTGTTGTTGATGTGTGGAACCAATAATAAATGGTGAAGACGTGGTAGACAACATTACTTGTTGTTGATGTGTAGAACCAATAATAAATGGTGAAGATGTGGTAGATGGTACTAGTTGTTGTTGGAGCTTAATTTCGTGAAGAAAGATTGAATAAAAGAAGCATACTGAAAGAAAGAAACCCGATTTTACACAATAGAAAAATTAGACCAAAAGAGACGAAAGTTTCTCTGTTATTAAGGGTTTATCGTTGAGCTGAAAATGATCTAACAGACCTTTGTAGATTTTGTGCTCTCTGCCACATAAAGGTTGTTTTCGTGTTATGGCTGTCTTTAACTTACAGTTGTACATCCGAACCTTCTAAATCAGATTTTTAATACCTGCTTGACGAATAGAAGACGGAAAGATAACGACAATTGCGCTTATTCATCATGTTCTCATATCGCATGGTGGCAGCTTTCTGTTGGCATTATTTCAATTTAACACAGAATCTCTCATTCAGAGGCAGTGTAATGGCAGGGAAAGGAACAAGAAACTTCGCTATTTGTTTTGTGGAGATGTTGCTTACATTGCTGGAAAGTCCAGAATCTCCTGTACTTAAATATGCAGTTCATATGATGGTAATGTATTTCAGTAGGAAGTTATGAGCAGACAAAGAAACACATGGTTTCGTAGTTGCAACATTAACTTACCAGCGAAGGTCACACACAAGAATTGATCCTCTCTCTTTTTTTATTTTTATATCAAGTTATTCAACTGTTCTTCATTGACTACTTGAGGTTGGAGACCTTGTTATTCATATTCTGATAGTGCTGTCACAGCATCTTTGAGCTCGACAAATGGATTTACCTCAACATAGGCTGACAAAGAGTCCATCGTGATCGCAGGTTACAAATCGAAGATACTGGAACCTTACACATGCAGGTAATCGAGGGAATAGTGGTGGTCGATGATGACATGCCGAAAAGTTGCCAAGTTCCAGTCACAATTAGCAGGGCTTAGAGCTATATGCTGAAGGTTTACTGGGATCTTGTCTGAAAAACAGATGCAACGACGAACGAAGGAGGATCACGTAGTGGATCCGTTGGAAGCATTGTCATTAACTATAGGCTGATGATGTGGCCAGCCATAAATTGGTCCATTTTTACCCGATTTAGAAACTCATCGTATGTTACACCTTTCATAGCGTTTGTTTGTTACGGATTTCGCAAAAAGCTACACGAGTCTGCACTAGCCGTCCCTACTTTAGCAGTGTAAGACTAGAGGGAAGGAAGCTAGTAATCACCACCCACCGCCAACTATTTTACCAACGAATAGTGGGATTGACCGTCACATTATAATGCCCCCACGACTGAAAGGGCAAGTATGTTTGGTGTGATGGGGACTCGAACCCGCGACCCACAGATTGTGAGTCGAGCGCCCTAACCACCTAACCATGCCGGGCCTGACAGAAAGTATGGATC
>NW_013669064.1:63668-87905 GCF_000517525.1 Limulus polyphemus
TATTGCAGCATTTATTTTGTTTTGGATATTTCTTATAGCAATTCTACGAATAACCACCGATTCCTACTTTTGGTTGAATTTTTGTTTTCTTATTTATTTTTTCAGTACTTATATGTCCATGGAATGGACACAACATCTATAAACTTTCAGTAGAACCATATCCCTGACAGCTATAACTTTTACAAGAATTAAAACTACAATCACAAATTTATAAAATGTAATCCTTACTTTAGCCTACAGATAAGTGTATAAAGCTATCAAAGTAGAGATTAAATATTATAAATTTGTGATTGTTGTTTTAATTATAGTTTTATTACTTTTTTGTAGCAAGATCCTACCTCATTTTAAAATTCATAATTTTAAATAACCTTGTTTGTGTACTTTTTATGTTATACCTGTATAAAGTATATACTTTACCTTTAGAAACTGTCGCTATCTATCAATCGATATGTAGCGTCATATGTTGGGTTGAATTGGTTTTAAAAGATATTTAAGTACGTGCATGATATGTTTACCATTTATAATAAATCTATATACATTTATTGGAATATCAAAAGCGGATACCCACATACCAGTCAAGTAAGATGGAGAAATCTTGTAGCGCTTCTGACATCATTCGCTTAAGAATGGGTGAATAGGTTATCAACGTTTGTACGTCATGAGCCGGAGACTCGAACCCGCGACCCACAGATTGCGAGTCGAGCGCCCTAACCACTTGACCATGCCGGGCAGGTATACCTTTTATAAGTTTCACAGAAATCAGATATATCCCGAATTTTTTACATCCAATATATGCCATCGAGGTGCCTCTAGTTGAGGAAGAGATTCTGTGTTAAGAAACAATTGCTATAATAAAGCATCTTTTTTTATAACTTCTTCAATTTTCACTTAGCCATAACGTGTTCAGCAGCATCTCGTCTCAAACCCCGGACTCTTCGATTCATAGCTCGCTAGGCCATACCCAGGATTACTCTCAACTGAACAGCGGGATTAACTGTCACAATTACAACGCTCTCACAACTGACGTCCACGGCATATCACAGGTCGAACCGTGGACTGACAGGGTCGTAGCCACGGGGGGAGGGTTCCAAGGAACACTCCAAATATTAAAAACCTCCACTATTTTAACATTTTAAAAAGATATACATCTGATTTTCATGTCAATCACCTAAATTTTTTGTGTAGACCCCGCCCTCACACACACACACACACTTTGTAATGCTGGCTACGCCCCTGTCTGACGATATCCATCCCACTAATGACTATGTATCACGCTCGGCCCCGTATGAGAATAACCACATTAAACTATTTCTTCAGTACAATATTTTATTATAAAGTGAAGAAATATTATACAAAGGACTCGTATTAATGATAAGAATGTTTCTACAGCAGACACAGAGGTGACAAATCACTTTGAAAATGACTAATACTTGAAATTAAAACACGAAAATATGCTAGGTTCAAGGTTACCACAACTTCGAAACAGATGTATAATTTTTGGAAAAAAACAAAAAAACGCGAAATTAACTTGAAAACCCAAGTTGATGATTAATCGAGCTTAAAACCGATTTAACGATTTATATTTTCGAAATGAAGAAAACGTAAATGAGTTAGTACATAATCAAATAAAATTAAAAATACGATAAAAAGTTAGAAGAACACACTTAAAACGTAAAAGTAGGATATACTGGGTTAGTTTCAATCTCATCACTGACTTGGAACGAACACGCACAGCTTCCGTCATAAAAACCTATAAATCTTATAGAAAATATAACGAGGATTGGAATCATCCTCCCGAATCTATTGATCATACAATAGGGGATTAGTGAATACAATATTATTTATCTTTAAACAAACGTTAAAAACTTCTGGTTTCCTATAAATCAGAATGATATGTTTTATACCCAAACTATTTTTTTTTAAACAATTAGTCCTAACAAAAACACAAAACCTCTTCCTGACAGGTATTCCACTTCCAACCCGTTTTTCATCAATAATAAATGATATATATATATATATTTTCTTCATTCAAACATTTTTATCATATAAATTTCGAATATTTTCTCCGTCATTACTTTACAGAAGTTCTGATAAACTGGATTCAAATCGTTCAAAGGGAAAGTTTATTGTATTTAGATAGTTTAATACAATCAGAAAGTTGGAATACATTTTGAACTAAATACCGCTCCCCCCAAAAAAAAATTACTATGAACAGAAAATTTAAGAATGATAGGGTACAAACGGGCACATTATACAAAATGTTGTCAGTCACAGAAAATTTAAGAATGATAGGGTACAAACGGGCACATTATACAAAATGTTGTCACACGTCAAAATTGTGGCGATAAAGCGCAATAAAATGTAGACATCCAACATAACCTGTATTTATGCTGTCTTTTATTGAAGAGACAACAAAATTAAACAAAGAAATATTTTGACAAGATAGATTTCTGAGGACGATTAGGAACACACGTATGTGATGTGTTTTTTTTTCTGGAAGAAAATAATGAAGGGAAACAATTCACGCGATGAAGCTTAAATTAATGTTTCAGAGTATATCATACGGACTCGTGAAAATTTCGGGAAAATACGCGTGCAACTGTTTAGCCAGATATAGGGAAAATAAACTAAAACCTATAAAAAAAGCAACTGTTTTTAATACACTTACTGGTGTTTTTATAGTGTGATAGTAGCTAATTTTGACTACATGCTGATATATTGTTGTTGTTTTTTTTTTATACAGACATCAAACTAACCTAAAAGCATAAGCAGCAAAGTAAGTCTGTAGACACACCGAATCCATTATTACTGAGAATGTTATATTGTTTTTCCTAAATGAGCTCGAGTACAACTCACTCACATAAGCACTATTTCTGCAAGCACTTCACGTAATACTCACAGAAATGCATCATGATAAGAATAAAAGTGAACATCATAGTTAAATTATTAGTTATTAAAATTCGGAATAGAAACTAGAGATTTCTTTTAAAAAAAACAAAATAAGAGTTAGCATTTCCACTTAAACTTTCATAGAACATACAATACTTAAACCTCAATAGGGTTTTATTTATCTTGTAGAATTTTGGTGAAACTCTTAAGATCTTTATTAAAAAAGGAAACAAAAAGACAAACAAACGATTTTTTATTCAAGTTACAGAAGAACCATTTTATGTTAAAATAAATTAATCAAAACACGATGTTTTTTGTTGTTTTTTTTATTTACAGAGTTTAAACATTTTTTGTTATAAGCACAACGTGGCCGCTACGTTGAAACGTATAGCGTTTAATAACATTTTTTAAACTGTTGCGAATACGCGCCACGAACTGTTTAACTGGTTTTAACAGTAATACGCAAGGCTGTTAATTGACAAGTAAACCCAGATGTGTATACTCATAAGTAAGTAAACTGTAAAACGCTAAAAATAAGATGATTGACAAGTCAAATATATACATAAACACGTTATATAAAACAGTGACAGCATAAAATTATGATTGAGTACTAATTCTTTATGGTAATTCAGGTATAATATATTATGACATCAGTTCCAACCTTTCTATTGAATGATGGTAATGAAGAAAACTCCCCTTGACCCACACGACAATAGCTAGATATACAATAACGTTTTCTACAAATCATATTTTTTAAAACAAGAGTAACAGAATAAAACGATAACATTTGTTGCAAAGCTACGCAATGGGCTATCTGTGATGAGCCCACCACGTGTACAGATCCGAGGGGGGCTAAAAGTATAAGGAGTACAATTTTGGTGTAATCTACAAGTGAATCTGGTGCGATTAGTTTTGTGGTGTCACCAGGTCTGCAGCAATGATTACTCTATACCTCTTAGAACAATAAATTAACTTCCGATCAGAGCAAGCTACCTACTTAGATCAAAAATACAACTCAACCCCGTAATGAACATAGCTAATTAAATATATTGTTCTTATTAATAAAGATTAGAACGCACTGTTTTAACATAATTCATAATGATTTCTAATCATTCACGAAGTAAACTAAAATATTACTCCAAACCAAGCATGTAGCAGTACCTGAATATAAAGCAATAAAAACACACATTTTTGATGTCAAATGAGAGAGAGAGAAAAAAAAAACAGAGGCCTTTTTCTAAACTTATGCTTACATAATTTGTTCTTTTTCTTGTATTTATTTATTAAGTTATCCAGGTAATTGTTTTAATTAATACGAGTTTCTATAAATGTTCTGATGTCTAATTTAGCCATAAATACTTCCAACAAGCAGTAACCATAACGGACTTGGGGGGGGGGACATAATTATTATAAATTCCTCTTATACACTTGTCATCTTTTCTTCTGAACATTTTGTTTCTTTCTTAATAATCTCTCCTGAATTTTTTTTTAAATAATCCCAATTATCTTTAAATTTTTTTATATTTTCATAATAATCTCAAATACCTCCTACAATAATGCTTTTTCCTTAAGAATTTAAATTTTCTTCTGAATATTTATAGTTTTTACATCTATAATATTTTAAAGTTTGTAGTACATAATGTAAATCAAATGTCTATATATATATAGGTTTAAGAAAACATGTGAATCATACCCAATACTCAACAGAAACATTTTGATCTTATGCTGATAAGCACATAATAATTTAGAAATATCAATCTGAAGTATCGGATATATAAAAGTACTACGGGATATATTGCCGACAAATACAGAATACCCAAATATTACAGACACGTATTAGTATATCACGAATAATAAGCAATAACCCTAACTTTATGCAGACAAATACAACACTGTAGGAATATATTAATTACAATCATTACATTAATATATCAAAGTTAGCAAATAATATCGTTGATTTCACACACTGAGAAATATAAAATATTCTAGGAAAATACGGTAGTCAGAAGTATACCAGAGGTATGTATACATCAAGGCTAATTAATACATACCATCCTCAAATTTACACTGATGAATACAAACAATTTTGGGAATATATTTGCCATAAACTGTGAGTATACAAAACACTTTAATAACTTCGTCACAGTCAAGTGTACAAATTCATTACGATAACTCTTTTTATTATTATTATTTAACACTTGCATTGGTACTTTTGAGACATTAATAGTTATTCTTTAAAAACGTAATTGCAGAAAAAAAAAGAATAAACAAATGAAGAATTATAACGACAATGACGAATTTCAAATGGTAACACAGTTGCACACTATTAATATGTTATAATAACACAAACATATAAATTCTGAGTTAGCTATATTATTTGATGAGCAAGAGGTTATTAACTTTCCTTTTAGTAAACTAAAATTCAATCTAATGACCAGAACACACTAAAATAAGAATTTATTTACAATAACAATAAAATTATTCTAAGCTTTACAGTGTACAAGCCAACAACGGTACTTGAACGAGGTTAAAATTTTTTTTACACATATCAATGTTGTTTAAATGTTTAACTTAAACATCTTACTTAGTATTGTATTACTATTGATAAAAGTGTTAGTAATATTACAAATACTCTATAATCTAAGAAACACACCACAACACACAGTGCATTTCTTCATACCACTGTTTTATATTTCAATACACTAACAAGATTGAAATCTCAGACTATAACACAAGTCATACAAGAGAAGCAAAAACAAATTATTATTAAGAAGAGCAATATTCCACTTAATCAATGATATAGTTACCTTCATAATTTTGATACCAAACACAACAACATAAATGATTTGCAAAAAAATTACACCAGCTATTTTGTATTATTAGCCTATGTAAAGTATGTTTATTAAACAAAAGCAGTAGTGACTTCAAATTCGTACAGCAGTTAAATTTTTACTCCCTTGAAATCTTATGTTCAGTAATAAAGCTAAATTCTGGGTAACAGTGAAATACTTACAATAGGTACATATAAATAACTTTATATTAGCAGCACAAAAATTACCATTAAAATCAGAAAATGAAAACAGCTGGAGGAAATTGAAAATAAAATTCATATAATAATATTTTCTAGCATATACAAGAATGAGAAATCAGTTTGAAATGTGAAACAAGCACTTTACTAGGAATTTTATTTATTAAATCAGTTTATCAAAAGATTAAATACTTAACTTTAGGCTAATAACCCATGACCGTGATAAATACTAACTGACCAAGAAACGACCAGAAGAGAAAGAATTCAATTAAGAAATAAACACTTATATTAAGACCAAAGGTAAATATAACTCAGAAAAACCTTTGCAATGAATGAAAATATCTACTGTGTTTACAGTTGAAAGTTGACCTAAGATTTAACTCAATATGAATGGAACGTTGAAGAGTCCTGATATAATCTACCCAAAAACATGATCTAATAGATAGAAGAAGAAAAAAAAGTATGAACAAAGTATTCTGGGAAGTCAACTACACGAATGACCGATACCTGTACTTAAGTATTCTTAATTGTTAAGAAAACTCATAATAAGTAGTTGGATTAACTAACTTCATCATGTTTAGATAATGTACAGTAGAATGCCTTCAATATTGAGCAGGAATCAGTACAAATAAGCAAAATTTTTTACAGTGTAACATTTCTTTTATGAGAGAATAATTATTCTTAATTAAATGTTTAAAGTACTGATTATATGAAAGTAGGTTAAAAAAATTACAAAAAGCATGACTCATAAATAAAACAATGAAAACATTTTTTGTCTGCTTTAGATATTTTTGATAATTGTGTAACCATTGCAGTAAGATTTTCCATCAGTTATACCTATAAAATTCACACAAAGCTGCCTACTTGATCAGATTTAGCAAGATAATTCAATGTATAAGGAACCTCTCTCTCTTTATTCCTACATTACATGAAACCAGGGTAATGTTACTAGCATGCATACAGTGTTATCAGAGGAACAATCAACCCATATTTGTTTTATGAGCAACATTTTCTTTCCATTAAATACTTCTCTGCTCAAATGGAAAAGTGAAAACTTTCAGTAATACAACACTCTTCAAGCACAGCATGAGAAACACTAATTACTCCTCTGAAAGACTGACATTAGTAGGAGTCACCAGTCAGTTGTTCTTTAGTGAAAACTAGAACAGACAAATTCTGACTTAATGGAAGTAGCATACTCGTATACCCTCACACGAGAGGCTAAGCTGAAAACTGAGGTTGAAATCTGAGCCTTATTCAGTACTTACTTCAGCTTTTTTTTATGGCAGATCTTCTGGTGGTAGCTGAACTTCTGGGTATGTTTCTTTTTGGGAAGGGTGTGGTGGCACAATTGGTGAGGAAGCACCCATACCACCAACAGCACCATCTTCCTCCAGTGCTACAGCAGGTTGGGCTTCTACTGTTGCAACTACTCCAACTATGTTTGCAGGGGGCTCAAGTGCACCATCAGCTGCAGCTGCGGCAAGGTTCGTGATGGATTTGCTCTTTACACACTGAAAATCCACGTGACGGCTCTTAGCCTCTTCTTTTTCCCATGACATACGTATGAAGGGTCGCTGGACGTAGTTGTAAATTACTTCAGCTCGTCCACCAGGACGCCGTTTTACCTTCTCTTTGTATGTCGGATAACCTAGTTACAAGAAAGAAACAAAATCGGATGAACAAACACAACACTACACCACAAAATTTTATATTTACTAACATATGTGGAAACTTAATACTAGGCAACTTTGATAATTAAAGATTAAAGAATTTGGGTGTTCAGAACAGACAGATAATGCCCAAGCTAGTTTCAATTTTGATCTTGTTTCTATGCATGAGATGCTATCGTTAAAAAACCTTGAGAACAAAACTTCAGGATATAACAAAACTCCTAGAACTTATATTTCCATTTAGTAGAATTTCCATATATCTGTTAACACTAGAATGGCCTTTTTAGGTAGTTGTTTGGGTTTCATGGCTCCAAGGATATCAGTGTCAAAGCTGTTTTCTCAATGTTAAACAATAGTGAAAGAAAGTGGATTAAGAAAGAAATGTGTATACAAAATAACTAAAACATATATGAATTGTCTGTTTATCCTCCTTTTCTAAAAATATCACAAAACATTAAAAATGCCTTAGGCCTGCAAAAAAAAATAAATAAATAAAATAGGGTCAATCTTGACAGTGTTATCAATACCAATAACATTATCCGATATTAAAGAAACCCCATTTAAGTAAAAAAAAAAGTCTACAATGCTGCAATGGTATGAAAGCAATATGTGGGAAGTTGTGACTTGAATATCACACTGCTCAGATGGTGGCTGGTTAAGCTCTTGCAAGATAAAATAATGAGTAAAAAAACCATTTATATTAACTTCTAATCAGAGCACTCTACGTTTGTAGAGTGAAATTAAAAATCAACCTGGTAATCAGTATAGCTAACTAAGTATACAGTTCTTGCATTTGTATTTATAAGGATTAAAATACACTGTTTAATTAGCTGTTAATGACATTTTCATAAGTTTCAGCCATCTTAGGAGGTTTAGCTTAATAATAACGTATAATTCACATTAAAAAGTAATGACATTCCATACACTAAATTGTATAACCAACACTGTTAATGAAAATAACAATAAATAATATTATATGCACAAACTAGACGGCTAGTAAGTAATAATAGGTTTTATCTGGAAAAGTTTGTTGTTTCTTTTCTCCCTCAAAATCACTTATTAAATGATGTGAAATAGGCAAGGCAGTGACATCACCAGTGAAAGCCAATTTTGCAACAGTGTCAACGAGCTCATTCCCTAAGATTCTGACATGGCCAGTAATCCAGATGAATATCTAATAGAACATAGTGTGAGCTGAAATTACGTGGTTCCAGGTCCTCCACAGAGTTAAGTAAGTCATTATAGACAGTACAGTTAATGTACCACTTAGCTTCTATGTGATACTGAGCGAGATTGCATACAACTCAGCATTGAACATAGAAGCTGCAGAGGGGATCTTGTCAGAAACTACAGAGTTGTTAGCAAGCCATAAATAAGACCACAGAGTTGACAGATTTTAAGCTATTTGTAAACAGTGGGACAAAAGGATGGCTATAAAGGAGTTTGTTAAAGAGAAATTGGAATATGACTTTTTCATGCTACTCAAAGAATAACACAAGTGGGGATGGTAACAAGTCATGGTGAGATGAGCTTATCATCAGATTCAGCAACATTGTCCAATGTCAGACCTATCTCAGTAAAGTTTGCATGGATTAGAAAGCTAAACTCAGGGACCGCAGACTGCTTATTTGCAAAAAGCACAGCCCACCAAGGCATAAACACACATTGGCAGGGGAGTTGCAGTGACACTGACTGCAGCTTTGCAGTGCACTGCAAAGAAAGTTGTATATGTCCAAGGTGAAGTGGAGGTTTATAAACTTTGTGTATTAACTCGGGACGAGAGAAGTGCAAAAAGCCTCTGATGATGAACGGGGTTCAACATCTTCAATGCCAAGCCAATGACTGAGCATAATGCCAGAGGTCAATAGTCCAGCTTGATCAGATCAAGGTATAAAATATCTTGGACATAGAACACCTTTCTGCTCCTCAACAGATGGAACAGAGGACAGTTAATGCTCTTGTACGTTAGACTTTAAGCTGTTTTATGTGAAGAATAAAAGTGAACTTATTGTCAATGATAAGCACTAAGAGATTTGTCTCAGCCACTATAAGAATTTGTGCAACTCCCAGTTGGAACTCAAGATCAGGGTGCAATCCTGTTGGTGGAAGAAATGCATACAAAGGATTTTCGATGAGAAAATTTGTTAACTATTTGCAATAACCCATTCACACAATTTCTTGAGGGCAGTTTGGAACTGCTGTTCAATGTACTTCATATTTAATGACTTACAGGAAATATGAAAGTCATAGCCAAGCATGTTATTTATGACTAAAGGAGGGAACTGTTCAGTGACCATAATATTAAAAAGTGAGGCACAGCCCTGAGGTACTTTGTGCTCCTGTGTGAAGGACTGAGATAGTATTCATCCCACATGGACCTGGAATGAAAATGGGTAAGCGGTCATAAAACCCATATGAATGGAGATTGTGTAGTATGCTGAACCTCCACATGATGTCACAAGCTTTCTCAAAACCAGAAAAAGACAGAAACAAAATGGTATCTCTTGAGAAAGGTTTCTCTTATTGGCATTTCTAGTTGAATTGTTGGTCTGTGGAAACCAGAGGTACTGGAGAGGAGATTTTTTGATTCTAGAAAGAAAACAAAAAATTAATAAATAAACATTAACCATCTTCTCCTGAAGTTTACACAGATAGCTGTTCAAAGCAATAGGTCAATAATTAGAAGGAATCTAGGGATCCTTCCTGGGCTTAGGTAAATGGATGACAATAGCCCAACAACACAAATAAGTCAACTCCTCCTCCTCCTGCCAGAACAGGTTAGGAAGAACTAAAAGAAGACTAAGAGAGATGGCATATCATCTCATAATGGATGTCATCTAGTCCAGTTGATGTATTGCTAGAATGATGTAGAGCAAGTTTGAGTTCCACCTGAGTGAGTGGTCAATTGCAGTCATAAAGACTATTATGCCTAAGAAAAGATGGATGTATTCTGGTTCAAATTAGGTGTGTGTGAGAGAGATACTTTCCAAGGGTATTGGCAATACTCTGTATATCAGCAACTTTATGGCCACTGGGTTGCAAAATTGACCTTTGAAATCTCGTCCCAAATGACATTTGAAATGGTGGTAGAAGAAATGCTAAAAGTGAACTTAAACCAAGACTCCTTCTGGCTTTGATACCTGATCTACCAGAAATAGCCACACGTCTTCTGAAAGGCTATGCAAGATATCTCATGCTTATTTGTGAGCCATCCATACCACTTTGGTAGTCAGGTGTCCATGGAAAACTTTCAAGGTTTTAATAAGTAAGATTCAGTACAACTGTATGGACAATACAATCAATTACTACCTTCATACAGTTATTACCAGACTATAGGTTAAGTTCTGCATGATCAAGCTCCGAGAGTGTGGCGAAGAAGAACCAGTTAGCCTTCTCCAGCTTTTGCCATGAAACATTAGTTGACAGTGGATAAGTACCTTCAGAATGGAAAGAAGTTATCACTTCCTTGTGGAGCATTGTCCACTACCTAAGAAAAGGAAGAAGAAAAGATGAATAATTGTGAATGTCTAAATTGGGACATGGAAATATGTATACTCTCTTGTATGGGAGAGAAAGATTGTGATTGGGAAATAAACAGTCCACTGAATGATTCCTCCCATCAATACATACACACCACCACAGAGTGGATTGTGTCTATTTAAGTCTTCTAACACAATCAGCAGAGGCAGCGAATACCAGATAAGGTAATTAAGGTCTTGATCAATTCCCCCTTGTAAAGAGAAGTAAAAAGAGCATCTTGTGGGTGGCTTAACTAGCAGTGCTACTTTTCCATGGAATGTGTCACACTACCTGTCCTTTCTGTATAATGAAAATAGCTGAAAGGTGACAGTATTGGCAGTTTCAAGATATGCCCTGTAAGGATATACACATAGGATAAGAATGACCAAAGCCTTAATGTCATCAAAATTAACACAGAAACCTCAAAAGTTCTACTGTATCAGCATAGCTATTTTCACCTACTGTGTTTAGGAAACCACTTCTATTTTTCTTCATGGCAAGTCTATTGGCCTTCAAAGACCTTAAATGGGATCAAATGGTCAAGTCCTTATCAGAAGAAAAGGATTCCAGTGAACAATGGTAAGGCCAAATAATGGTCTTATATGTGCATTGGGGACTGATGAAACTGGTTCCAATCACCAATTTTTGCTAATGGCAGTAGCAGAGATGGGATGGATGTAAATTAATCCACCTGCTATGTCCAAGCAAGGCAAAAGAGCATTCATATGTGGAAAAATATATGCTGGTGGAACAGTAAGATCTGTATGTAACTCCCACTCTAACAGTTAAATGGATTGCAGCAGTGTAACTCTGTTTACACGTATCACTACCCTTATGTCTCAGAATAAAAGATTTCATTTAGAATTTTCAGTCTCTTTACCTCTTTCTCCTTCACCCTTTGGAACATGATTTACAGTAAAAGAAGTGGGAACCAAGGTAGTTGACACAGAGTGGTCTCAACTGACTATCAGTGCTATCATGATGTTTGCCACTGAAAGGAGCACAGTTAAGGAACAAAAAAGATGTTTAGTGTGTCCAAACTACTGACAGTGAAAACACTGGATAGAATTTGGAATATAGGGCTAAATGTTACAAGTCAACTAACTTGCTTTTATATTGGGTGGGTAGGTGTGAAGACGTACAAGTAAAAATAAGCACCCTAGTCAGCTCAATAATTTCGTTCTTTTAAGTGAAGGTTTGCTTAATGACTAATACTTCTTTATTGGAAAGACCAGCAAGAAGATTGTAATAAGGGATGTGAAAAAGATCCCTATCAACTACATGTTGATGAATTCAAAGTGCTATGAGAGACAACTTCAATGATTATTCACACACTAGTCTCTGATCACAAATTTAACTGTTGTGAGGGTTTGACAAATACAGCCCCAAACCTTAGTTTCTTTATTGACTTTGGAGAAATATCAAGTCCCTCTGTACAATTTTATATAAAGGAAACACCTATAAAGGAGAAGTTTCTGACAAAGAATGTAAAATCTGAAATCAGGGTAGAGGAACTGCAGAGGATAGTAATGTAAGAGTGATCATCTGTTTATAGTCCCTTTTTTAGATAATCTGTGAAATTGAAATTTCTTTTATCCAAATGTTAAGTAAAAAAATTTCAGTGCTGAACCAAACATCAAGTCCTACCAGGAGACAAATTAGACTTTCAAAACCTCAACCTGTTGAGGACAGTGTTGAATTGTCAGGATTTCATGGGCACTAGTACCACACAACCCACTGAAGATGTCCAATACTGGCACATGAAACAAACAAGCCAAATGATCCTGAGGGAGCCAACCCAATGTCTCCGTCTGCAGGAATTCAAGGCCAAAGTACTGTATTTCAGTGACCCACGCACATTCAACCATACATATTCTTTTCTTCTCTTCATGAGTCACCACAAACATCAGATATGCAGATGGATGTTTGGATCCCCCCAAAAAAAGTAAACTGTACAATAAGAACCTTCTCTGAAAGGTCCCCTTACCTTGTACAGAAATCCATAATGTTGGAATAGTTTAACTCAACTTCAGGGCAGTCAGAAAATAAATGAACTCATATATATTAACCTTCAGTGAGGAATCTACTGAACTGAATAATTAATTCAAAATTACAATAATAGCAACTTTTATGGTAGGCAAGTTCTGATTTTAATAATAATTAAAATTTATGAGTTTCTGTTATTGTATTTTTGAACTCGTACATTATCACTAGTTTAATAAATGTTACTTAAAAAATATCTTGCTCTTTACACACGAGTAAGTATTTAGAAAAAAACTACTTTTATACTCCACATAATTATTAAAGACCTATTTATTTTAACCAATGTTTTACCTTTGTGGGTTTATAAAGGTTAGTGCATACAACTGTTTGATATTAGAATATTCATTAAATTATAAAACTGCTTGTAATGTTCTATTTCTCAAGTGTGCCATAATGTGCATCTTACAACGTATGGATTATTATTATTGATTCCCTATTGTTAATATTATAGTTATAATGTAACTAAACCACTATACTAACATATGACATATATTATGTACATGAAACATAAAAATAATGAGAACCACAATATGATTAATTAAACAAACACATAGATGGAAAATAGATGCTGTTAAGAAACAAAAATTTAAAGTTGAAAAGATACAAAGTTTACAAGCAGTGTTAAACTGAAAGTAATAGTATCAAGTGTATTGGTATGATGCACTGTTTTTTTAAATGGCAGTTTACTTACATGTACCATTCATTGTCTGTTCATTTCAGGACTTTTTATTTTTATTAAAGAGTATAGCTTCCATACATTTCCTCTCTTTAAAATCTTTGGTTTTCTGTAAGATGGAAACTTTAATGGGGTTTTGGTTTTTTGTGTTTGACATTCCATGTTTGTATAGGAAGTGTTCTACTGGAGTGGTTTTGTGTTGGTCATATGTATATAATGCACTGATGTGTTCTGAGATGTGAATTTGCAAATGTCTTCCGGTTTCTCGTATATGCATCTCCACATATGTTACAAATGATTTGATAGACTATGTTTTTGATATGGCACATTAGTGCTACTCTGTTTTCTCTGGCATAGCAGTGTTTTTTGGCACATTCTGTTTGTGAGTATGAAGTGTAAACTAATAGTTCTTTCAGTGTTTTACCTGGTTTTGAGTTATGTTGATTGTCAGTTGGGATTGTTCAACGGTTTTATGAATCTTGGTTGTGATTGTGTTGTTTATGAAAAGAACTTTGTGGGCATTTTTGTGTGTGTTTTTGGGATATTCATTTTATAATAGTAGTGTTTTGAAGTCTTTTTGTGTTGTTTGAATGGCATTGTGTGTGGACTAGTTTTGATAGATTCCTGTTAATTCTCCCCTATTGCTCCCCTTTTGACTCACTCTGGGTGGTGTGATTTGTAATGGAGAAATATCGGCTCTGTATTCGTCTGTCTTGTATTTTTAGGGTCACATCTAAGAACGTTAAATATCCTTCTGCATTGGGTAGTTTCAGTGTGAACTTGACTGATGGGTGGAAGTTGTTTAGGAAATAGCAAAACTGCTGTAGTGTTTCTTTTCCATGATTCCATATACCAGATATGTGATCAAAGTATTAGTACCATACTCCCGGTATTAAACCTGTTTTATTTTTCTATACGTGTCAAGGGCTTTGGTTTCTAGTGTATGCATGAATATTATAGCAAATGTGACTGCTGCTCTGTTACCCATAGGAACTCCTTTCTTTTGTTTGTACAAAGTGTCACTGAATTGAAAATAACTGTTGTATAGGACAAAACTGAGCATTGTGTCGATGGTTTCTAATGTGATATTTGGAAAAATGTGTTGAAGATGTGAAGTTAATGATGCCATCTATGCCACCACAATTAACCAATACTAAAGACCTCTTAGATGAGATAAATCCTTCTACACAAACAATGTGTGCTGACTCCATTTTATTTTATTTATTTGTAATTGCCTTGTACCCATAGAAGAAGGAACAAAGCTTTAATACAACCTAGAACAAATAGTTTAGAGGGGCCAGAACAGACCAAAATGCCCCCGTTATTTTTTTTCAAAATTAAAATAAGTACAAAATATATGTAAAATCAACTCATTGTATATATAGTATTTTATAGTATTAAACTTGTATATATACAAGTAGTATATTGTTATGATGTGGAAATGCTGTATTAACTACAGAAAATATATCAACTGTATTTTTATGACTCTGATATACCAGTTGGTTTTAAAATTTTGACTGGTAAATGGATAGTAATTACAAACAAATTAAATACCTAAAATGCAGCCTATATATGTATATATAGTTCAAGGAAATATTAGGATTTAGTTTTGCTGTGGTACAAAAAAATTTTACTGCTACACCATTGTCTAAAACTGTTGTACATACATATTATTAGAGAAGCACACACACACAGACATATTTGGTTAACATTCTCAAAGAGGAGAATCTAACCAATCAGTCACACACAGAGATAAAAATCAGGCAAATTTGTTTTGAAATATCAATCAGTTAAATGAATACAGAGAATCAAATTAACTTTTACACACCATTTAAAAATATATTTTATGTTATTTTTAATGCATCTTTTCTGGCATACATTCAATAGAATATTGATTCTGTTCTCCTTATGCTTTTTTTTTTTTTTATCTTAAATGGATCCATCAGCAAGCATATGTTTACAAAATAAGGAATAAGAAACATTATGTAGTGAAAACAGCATCACAAGCAAAGCTTTTGAAGGCAACATTTATAAAAATATTTAGTTCACAGTCACAAACAAAAAAGTGCATCCAAATATGAGCCATAAAAAATCATGTAAACACTTTTATTTTACGGCCCCTTACCCCTCAAATGTTAAGGTCTAGAACCAGCCCTGATGACAAGCCATTTAAACACTCTTAGAACACAAACAGCAAGATGATATTTCAACTTAAAATACAACTGTTCCAAGAAACTTTCTGTAACTTCTAGCAACTAGTTTAATTACCTTCAATTCCAAGTCTGATCTTTTTCAATCCTCGTTCCTTAAGAACTTGTTTGGCAACATCTCTGTTTTCAATGTACTTGAAAAACCTGTACATAGCAGTGCTGTAAATAACTGAAAAAAACCCCACAAAAACAGATGTTAGTCCACAT
Organism: Limulus polyphemus; assembly: GCF_000517525.1. Lineage (NCBI taxonomy): Eukaryota > Metazoa > Arthropoda > Merostomata > Xiphosura > Limulidae > Limulus > Limulus polyphemus. The sequence continues at coordinate 79,914 of NW_013669064.1, forward strand.
TTAACTAACATTTACCCCACTCAAAATGATACTCTTTATGTTATAATAGCTGCTGCAAATATAGATAACATTTTAAGTACCAAGGCTTACTACTGTAAACATAAAACTCTCCAATTCAAACACATCATATTTTTCAGAAGATATTAATTTATACGTTTTCTTTATACCCTCTCCTCAAACATTGCAAGTTTAATGGAAGAAGTATTTAAAACATTTTTTTATCCAACAATCAGAATAGATATCAAGTGTGTGAATGCCCAAGTATAATTTTATTTTCTGTAAACAAATTAAAAAATAAATGTTCTCAGTGAGTGGTTTTAACTATTGAAAACATGATCATGAAAATGTAAAAGGAAAGCTGTTTCTGATAATCCTTGACCTCATACTCACTTTGTGAATATTCCTCTCCCATCTGAGGAGGATAATCTTCATCCCAGTCTACAATGTCATCATCTACAAGAACCACAATGTGGCACTCCCGGTCTCCTCTCTAGTTACAAATATTAAAAGGTTAAAATTCAAGGTACTTATGCAAATATAAAAAATCAAAATACTCAAACAATAAGCATTTCTTAAGTACACAATTTAAAAGATTTATTTTCAGACTGTCAAAAAATCTTAAAACATTTACTCTTCATGTTTGGATGTCCAATTGAAACACTCCCGAGGATGACATGATTGGACGTCAAAACATTTAATGTTGAACCAGAATCTTATGAAGTAAAATATTAACCAAGACAGGACTATCTGATAAAATATTCCAATGATAAAAGGATAAAAGTTAGTTGGGTTTTATATAGTGATAGACTAGACAGATGTTTCATGACATGCAGTATCCTTACCAATAATTCCCAAGATAGAGATCATTAGCACCTATGGAACTGTATGTTAAAGAACATCTTATGTGTTAATTACTAGTGAAGCAAACACATTATGGTTTATTGCACCTGAGGATGGGCAGACAAGATGTCAGTATGATATCTGTTTAAAACAGATCAAGCAACTGAATGAATCATCAGTAATAGTATTACTTAGTCATAAGCATCAGCAGAACCCCAATCCTGATCAACTACATTATATGCATGTTGCTTGTGTGATGATGGAGGGAACAGCAAGAGCACAGATAACACTGCAGAGTTGTTCTACTAACATGGAGAAAGATGTGAAGTTTCATCAAGAAAATCCTTTACAGATGCAAATGGTACTGGAAACAGCACCGATCCAGTGTTACCAAGTGCTTCACTAGGTTACACTTGTGGTTTCTCTTGAAGTTTTAAAAGACCAGAGTTGATATAAATTAACATCACTGCAGTCTCTACAAATATCGGTTTTACTTGCCAATGAAGACCATTACAAAGCTGGTTCTGTCAGTTTCTTCTATACTTGCTGTTGTTGACATGAAACACATTCAAGGTTACTTACAGCTGTCAAAAATCAAATTTCCATATTTCACCCTCCGTTTGTTTTTTTTTTAATTTTTTATTTGATGGGGTGGGCCATTTTACCAATCATTATATTACTATTAGAAACCTTGAATTCATGCTCAACTGATGAATTTTAGTAATGTGGAAATGTAAAAAATTTGGTATAAAATTTGATTAATGCATATTTTTGGAAGCCTAATTTTTGATGAATTAAGAATGACATGTTAATAAGAGGGAATCCTCAGTAGCTGTGGCTGTAAACAGATATCAAATCGGTCAAGAGATGGGGCTATGAGCTAAACGTTTGTACTTGAGAAAAACTCGGAGCCATTCTATGAGATGCTATGCCATTGTTAAACATTGTCAATCTTTTCTTTTTCAGACATTTCTTGGCATTTTGTAGTCTAAGATACTGTATTTTGTCTATTTTTGCAAGATATATTAAAAACCATAGTGGAAACACTTTTTATTTTGAGCTTATTCTTCTAGCTTCCTACAAATATAGCATATTATCAATTACACAGAAAAAATCAATCACTCATTCCCCAAATGTACAATGATTTGGTTTGTTTGTAGTTAAGCACAAAGCTACACAATGGGTTACCTGTGCTGTGCCCTCCACGAGTATTGAAACCCGGTTTCTCATGTTGTAAGTCCGAAAACATACCGCTGTGCTATTTATTATCCATTGTAACTTTTAAGCACAAATTTGCTAAATTTTATGAAATTCTTCTAATTAAAGAGCATTTAGCATCACATGATATTAGCTTAAGCAATCAGCATAAATAATGATGGTTGACACAGCTGTACAGAGTGCAGGCGGGTGATGACAAGAAACTGCTAATCTAGATTCTGTGGCATTACTATAAAGGAAGTTACTAACACTGTTTTAGAGAGAAAACACTACCACCATATATTTTAAAGAATCTGGTTGGTTCTGTAAAGTATAGATCTGTTCCACATAATAGGTTGGCAATCCTAAAGCTAATGTTGGTTACTATCAAGTGTCACTTTCTTATTTGGTGTGGTCTGATGGTGTGTATCGACAAAAAATCATGTGTGAAAAAAACGTACGGCCAAAAAGGATTCAGCGTGCTACTTAAAGGAATGAAATAATAATTGGCAGCCTAATTGGTAGCTACACTTATAGTATTGATAAGAATTTTATAGCAAATATTCGTTCATTAGTTAGCTTGGTTGCATTTTTTGTTCAACTTGTGGCATGATGGTGAGTAAAACTAAATATGCAGCCTAGCTAACTAATGAATGTATATTTTCTGTAAAATTCAATACTATAAGTGTAGCTACCAATTATTATTTCATTGCTTTAAGTTGCACCCTCAATCCTTTTTTGGCCACACCTTTTTTTTCTCACACCTAAGGTGTTTTTGATTAGATGTGTTTTTACTATACGTTTATACAAAATATATTAATTCCTGTGAGATACAGCTCATTAAGTTTTAATAGAGTAAACAGGCTAGTCAGCTGTTGGTAATAATAACCTGTAATTTGAAAGATATGGTCATTCACGGTCTCCAACCAACGTATTCCATTACCTCTAAAAATCATTGACTGTCAAAATATTAAAAATTAATCATACATAAAATCAAACAGAAGAGAAAATTCCAAGCTTTATGACTTTGGCAAAGAGTACCAAAGTTTTTACAAAATACAGTATAAGGAAGTAAAAGTCCATAAAATTTCAGTTTTTTAGCAAGTTTTTCAAGGTCCTTATAAAAAGTTTGCTGCTTTATAAGTATAAGAAAATACAGGTACCACAAAATACATCTATATTCAATCAGAAATTGTTATCCTCATAACACAAAAACCCCAGAAGATAACATTATTGAATTTATTATGTTTCTTCATAAACATGTCTTGCCGTAAACATGTCTTTTAAAAGTCTTGCCTGAGCAGATGCCACCATTGCTGGAAGAACTTCTTCCTCTAAGAACTTCTCAAATTGTTGTCTTGCTCCTTCATTAGAGAGTTCATGTAGCAAACCCCCTGGTGAGAAAAAAACAAAAACTTAATCATTTTCCTTAAACTAAATTTAAAAAAAATGTGCATGTTGTTCTTTAATTAACCCTGAGGTCTCTGCAATTTAAAGTTAAATGTTGTAACAACTTACAAAAATAACCTGATGATTATCAATTAATATGCCTTCTTTTTTTTTTTAACTGTAAAAGGTTTTTTTGTACTGAAACAAGACTGAAAGGTCTCAATTACACAAAACTACATAAAAAAAGAAAAGGATTAACAAAGCAATAGTGGTTTATTGTTAAAATGTTTCTGATATATTTCTGGCAACATGGACACTTTCAAGTGTCAACTATCTTGTTTAGGTCATTTTTACCACCAAAGTCAGGACATGGAGTTTTTTTTTATTCTTGATAACAATGCTGGACTTTTATGAATTGAAAATAAAGAACCTGAACATATAATATTGCAATGAAGAATACAGTATCAAAATATCTAAACTCAGGAATATCAGAAAATGAAATACAAAGTAGTAGGGATGCATGGGTAGTAAAATTGGCCGAATACCGGGTCTGGGTACCGGGTCAATAAGCTTTGGCCGGGGTCACATGTTAACTGGGACCGGGTTCTCCCCCCTTGCCCCCCCCAAAAACAACATACACAAAAATTAGAAACAAAACAAAATTGAGATTTTACATTTAACCAAATAATCACCAACAGAACATTCAAGTTTTACTTTCAACTTTCAATGCCTAGCCCCAACTTCTCAAACCCTAACCCCTATTGTTCTCAAACCCCCACCTTCCCCAGAAATTCACTTCTCAAGCCATTCCTGTTATTAGCCCCTATTGTTCTCTGAATCCCCAACTTTCAGCGGGCAGTCAGTTTTTGTTGCTCGGAACATGTTTTTTTAATAACTAAACCAATTACTGACTGTAACTTTTAGTTGACACAAAGATTAGTGCTTAGATGCTTAACTTTGACACTTGGCATGAGCCGAGTATTACCAGGTACCTAGTTAGGTACCTGTGCATCCCTACAAAATAGTAAACCACTATGCTTGACACAGATGTGATCCTGTACAATAATCATCACTAGATTACACAATTTGTACAAGTTTTATGATTATGATCTATGTCGGTGAAACATAAGAATATGCTCAATGATTCTAATATGAAACTTGAATCTAATAAACATGCATGTATCAGAAATACTTCTGACAAGAACGTTTCTAAAATATCTTAATTTTAGGTTAAACAGAGAAAAAAACAACACAATATTGGACATACATTAAAATTTTTTTTCAAACTAGTATATAACAAAAGTTGTTGAAATTCTATTGATAACAATGGAATTTGATTATCGTCTCTTCCTTTCCACATCAGAAGTGATTTTCTCTGAATTATTTGCAAAATTCAACTGAAAACTAAGGGCAAATTAACTGGACAATTCACATCAATCATTACTTTGAAATGTTTGGAAAATTTCATAAACCAACATATTAAAGCCCATCATTTAGTAAGTGATTAGAAGAGCTTGTCAATTAATGGACACACTGTATATTTAGAATTATTTCTAACAGTAAAAAACCCTAACTAAAAACTTGTGACATTTATGAATTCCAACTTTAAACCTCAAGCTAAACAAGTATTTTGTATTCCTGTTTGTAAAATAGTGAGCAGGAAACTCAAGTATTGTGATATATCTCCTCATGTAATAAACGTAAGAAGAAAAGGACGTCTAGAAATTTTAAACCTGAAGTTCCAGAGTAAGAATTAGCAATCACTGTTTTATGTGTCCTAGAAATATTAAAAGGAGTGTGTGATATTATTTGATCATGTGAACACATCCACAAACAGAAGTATGTGACATTAGTAGATCACGTGAACACATCTACAGTATAAGCCATTCATATTAACTGAACTTCTGTTTAAACATACCAGAGGTGATTATTTAACATTCTCTGACACTAAGCTCAAATGGTTAATATTTGATTAAGAACTACAGTGTTCTGTAATAATTTAACAAGATTTTAGTCAAACTGGGATATTTTGCTTTCTAAGGATCTCCTTTATCTTACTTAAGCTACAAGTCTTTCGAGTAATTCCCAATTGACTCAAACTATGAAGCTTGATGTTACAAAAAGTTCAAGATAATTGATGAGAAGAACTTTGTGCAATTCAATTGATTTACAGAAGGTGCGATTGGTGACTTTAGGAGGGGATATCTTATACAAAGTTACATTACTTTGTGAGTATAAATAACAAATTTTCACAGCTTATACACCTGTGATATTAAATATACAATGCCAGCAACATACTCAGGTTATGACACTTGACTGTCTGAGAATCAAAAGGAATCAGCAAGTAATCACAAGCTTCACGAAGTTCAGGCACTGATACGCTTGGTGGACATCTAATAGCGCCAGTCTTGTAAAATTCCTAAAAATAATTGATATGTAAAAACTATCAATAATTGTATTAAAAATTCACAAAAGAGTTAGTTTTTTTCAAATCAAAAACAATTTGAAAATATGAAAAATTAAGCTTAAGACACATACTCAAATACTAAAATGTTTATTACAAAGAGTAAGATGTCATAAAACATTTTGGAACCTACTAAAATGGCACAAAACACAGTTGCAGAGATTCCTTCAGCCACTTCATATTCTCCTCGGTCATTTGGACGGGTAAAGTTGTGTTCTAATGAGGAACCAAACATTCTGAAAAAAAAAAAAAAATAGTTGAAAGAAGAGTGTACCACTAGTATACCACATGAACATATCCACAGCCAATAGTGTGAAGTTAGTAGATCACGTGAATATATCCGCAGTCAAGAGTGTAAAGTTAGTAGATCACGTGAACATATCCAAAGTCAAGAGTGTGAAGTTAATATGTTCACGTGATCTACTAACTTCACACTCTTGACTGTGGATATGTTCACGTGATCTACCAACAGTCAAGAGTGTGAAGTTATTAGATCACGTGAACATATCAACAGTCAATAGTGTGAAGCTAGTAGATTATATGAATATATCCACAATCAATAGTGAAGTTAGATCACACATTTGAAATTTATTAGGCATAACTATGCAAGATTACCTATATAGCATGGTTCAGTGAAACATTTTGTTGTATATAGATTACTTACCTCTAATAAGATTTATAGTGTTAACTTTATATATATACATATACACACACACACACAAGACTTAACAAAAATGTTATTACTTGATCTACTTAATATGTTGATACATATCCATTTAGTTTGTTTTTTATATTGCTGACAAAAACCTACACAGATAATTCTTACATATAATTCCCAAATTATGCTTGTATTTCCTTCTGGGAATTTAAACTAGATGTGTAACAGATAGTGTTTAAGTACATTGTACATTAACTGACCAGGTCCTTTGGCTGAATAACTATAAATCCTGCTTCTTTAGTTACACAGGCTTGAAGAATAAAACTTAAATTCAAACAACGTCACCATAAAATAAAAAGGTAAGCATTAACACTTTAATTGTCTATTATACTATTAACTTTTACTTAAAGCTTTATTACAAGACTAAGTCAATAGATGGCGCTTAAATCAAAACTTTACAATAGATTATTAGAAATGCATAGAACGAGTACGTCATTACGTAAACTGAACAAAAGATAAAACTATCTTGAATAAGCGCTATTTCAAGATTTAAGTACTTTATACCTGTAGCTGCTAACCTATTCACTTTATAGACTCAAGAAGGTTTAATAAATACATTTGATATACAACAGAGAATATGTCACCATAATACAAAACCTGAGTAGTAATACACACGGTTACTTGAGGATTATAATTATTGTATGTACGAATGTGTACATACTAATATTCAAATTTATGCACCCATTAATTATATTATTATATGACGCAGACTCGCGTGTGTTTGAGAAGACATATTTGGATTTAAACTCACGTTTCTACAATCTGGCACTTTGGTACCCATTTTTGTCGTCACCGCCATCACAAGCATTTTGGTCTTTAGTTTGTGATCTATTAATTAGTTATATCTAACGTTTCGCATGCCGTCTTCAAGAAACCTTGAGAGAATTTTAGTTGTTGTTGTTGTTGTTGACGTATAGCACAACCTCTTTATGAAGCAGATCCGGGATCGAATCCCCATCACAATAAAAAGTTCTCAGAATTTTCCTGAAGACGGCAGCAGTTAATATTAATTACTATATAATAATAACTATAATAATCAAATTTGTAGCTAATTAATAAATCAGATCGGTCCATGATCGTATGGGATATTCACCAAGACAACGCTACAATCTTACTACACGAAAAGTACTCTGGTACTTGTAGAATGAAAAGGGTTAATGGGATTCATTCAGATATTTGAGTTTGTTTGGAGACAACGTTTTGATACGTGCTGATCTTCAGTTTTCAAAATAACGTAGACCTGGTGGTGTAAGATTGAAAGTTTACCAACACGATCATACTCGTGTGTATATATATATATATATATATATATATATATATATATATATATAATAGTATACGTAGTACGTTAGTTGTTAGTATACTACTACCAACACACTACGTC
>NW_013669064.1:88905-91252 GCF_000517525.1 Limulus polyphemus
GTAAAAACTCAAAGCGAAAGTCATAAGTAAAAATTATATCTTTAATATTTCGCCTTATCTTTTTTTTTCCGAGAAAAAAAAAGTAAACTGAACTGAAGCAGTAAACTTTAAACCTATATAGGCTAACCCTAACGGTATGTATAAAGAGGCCTAGCTAGCAAATAATTTAGCTACCCATGATATTAGTCCAATCTGAAACTGCTGTGTATGCAGTTTGCTATCTGTTGTAACTGTCACCAACAGTTTCACCACTAATAATATTATGGACAGATATATCAGTTCGAGATATTTTTAACAGTTCGTTCAAACAGTTTACAGCTTTGTGCCGCAGAAATTTTACATAGGAAGCGTAATTTAACTTAAAAGTCACTCTGTCAACATCAGTATATGGCTGTCTGTCGAAAAAACAGTGTTTACAATAGAAGGCACCCAACATAAATAATATGGATTACAGAATTTAATTTGTATATATATTTTAAATAAATGTAGCACGAATGGCAGGGAAAATTGTCCCAGGGCCAGATAAAAATAAGGTTCGTCAATGATAAAAAAAAATAACTAACTCGTTTTTTTTTTATCTTAAAGTTCTGTATTTTTTAGCAAAAGCTCCTCTCCTGAAGCCACCTTCAGTCTATCTGGTACTAAGAACAAAATTGGATATTTAAGACGTGATATTTCCTCTTCCACATTTTTATCATCATTATTTAATTCAAAAAATAAAAAAAATCCATTACAATTTCAGCAAGTGCTATCGGGTGTTTTCGTCGACGGTCTGATTGATCGATTGAATGTCAGTCTCAAAAGTAAAAACAAATACTTCTGAATATGATTGCTAAAATTGTAAAAGAAAGCTTGTCAAATAAACAGAAAGATGACATGCATGAGAAAACCCTGCTCTTGCCTCTAATATAAGTATATACTGCTCACGTTATAAGCTTTTACCTATCTCTAAACTGTCTTCAAGATGCCGAAGTAAACAGACATGAACGTGCTTAGAAAAACAACAGATCATCTGTCATTCCAATAACTGAAATAGATTTATAATAATAAGTTTGAACCATACTGTAGTCTTAAGTAATGCTTACCGTCAACGGACCAAATAATATTGTAACAGATTAGAAATAGCGAGCCCAAAGTAGAACTAACATTGTTTTGAAAGATTTTCAATCGGTGAGTGAACTTGTGTAACATTACTGAATATAGTTTTACTTTTATAATTTGTTTCTTTTGCGCTTTAAGACTGCTCGTTTAGAAACGAATTTATTCCTGCTAACTATAGCTAAACAATGCAAGCTTTAAAATGTCGGTATGGTTTGATTTCGAACGTGCTTAATGCTAGAATATATTTTTCTAAACCATTAGGTGGATGTAAAAAAAAAAAAACTACTAGGGCTGTATGTTTGCCGCTGTTCCTACTTCTGAACTGCTGAAAAGAGGGAAAGGCAACCAACGAGTAGCGGGATTGATCGGGATATTATAACGGCTTTGAGGCTGAAAGGAAGAGCGTGTTCGGCGACGGGTTTCGATCCTGCGACCCTCACATTGCAAATGGAACGCACTAAATACCAGGGCATGATAGGGCGATTTACCTGAGAGAAGGGGTAGGAGGCAGAAGGCTGGCCTTACCACACAGGAAAAAAAAAAAAGTCCCAAGGCCCTTTCTAACGCTTGCTACACTACTGTACTTAATAGGCCGGATATTAGAAATGCAAGAGTTATATTTCGGAGATAGAAAGATAGTCAACATCACTCAGATCCTGAAAAGCGGTCTTACGACACTGTCAAGTTGCTTTCTCCGATTCAAAATTCAGTTCTTTGAATTATAAGGTGAAAATTATGTCAATCAAAGCAGTTTATTTATTTTTACTTAATCTAATCTTCAGAATAATATATATTTGAAACGCATTTCGAAAATAACTGGAGCCTCGACCAAAGACACTTTAAATTAAGCAGATATTAGGCTTAAGAAGTCTATGCACTCTACATGATGAACGATACTGTAACTTTAGTTGTTGTTTTTTAAAGCTTTACTCACAACAGATAGAGTGCTTGAACCCAACAAATCCTGTTCATCGAGAACAAATAAAATTGTTGCTTAAAAAAACCCGAGTAACAGACTTAAGTTGTTTTTGCTTTTAGCGCAAAGCTACATAAATAGGCTATCCGAGCTCTGGGCCTGGCATGGCAAGGTGGTTAGGGAGCTCGACTCGCAATCTGAGGGTCGCGAGTTCGAATCCCCTTCCCACCAAACATGCTCGCCCTTTCAGCAGTGGGGTCATTATAATATCACGGTCAATCCCACTATTCGTTGGTAAAATAGTAGCCCAAAAGTTGGCGGTGGGTGGGG
>NW_013669064.1:92252-103301 GCF_000517525.1 Limulus polyphemus
GAGCTCTGGGCCTGGCATGGCAAGGTGGTTAGGGAGCTCGACTCGCAATCTGAGGGTCGCGGGTTCGAATCCCCTTCCCATCAAACATGCTCGCCCTTTCAGCCGTGGGGGCATTATAATATCATGGTCAATCCCACTATTCGTTGGTAAAATAGTAGCCCAAAAGTTGGCGGTGGGTGGGGATGACTAGCTGCCTTCCCTCTAGTCTTTCACTGCTAAATTATGGACGGCTAGCGCAGATAGCCCTCGTGTAGCTTTGTGCGAAATTAAAACCAAACCAAACCAAATCCGTCCACTGCAGTGAATCGAAACCTGGATTTTAGCAATGTAATTTACCGCTGGTCCACAGGGGTACTAGAGACTTAGCTCTTTTGTTTTAGTATTAAGTGGGAACACACGCATGACTAAATTTCCCTTCTATCAATAGCAAATATAGCTTGAAGCTATTTTTTCAGATTTTTTTTATGATCATACTAGAACCCTGTGATAGACAACCATTATTTAGTAGACTGTTAACAATCTCTTGACAGTTAGACAAGACCAACTAAGGCAGTAAAAGTTACACAACTTGACAGTCTGTCAAGCTGATAAAGTTAGAATTACTGATGGTCAATGATGATGTCAGTGTTTGATCAAATGAGTAGTGATCACCGATTCTAATTTTTTTTAGAAGAATTCATATAATAATGTCACATATCACTTTGAAACTTCAAATTATTTTCCCCATCACATTAGCAAACCATATTATCGTTGATGTAAAAAAATTTTTCTTTGCAGAGAAATAACATATATATGCTTTTCTTGTGATTTACCAGGTGGCGTACACGTACAAAAATTCCATCAATGCAACAAACTGGCGAATGTACCAAAATATATTGTATGAGATGTGGAGCATAAATAAATCAGTCTTAACAGTCGTATCACAATACTATCCTACCCAAATTTTAAAACTGATTTATCACTTAGGATAATCATGATAAGTATTATAAAACTGATAAAGTTATATAATTATTAACTATTTATTAAAATAGTCCAATGTTATACAATCATTTTAGTAACCATTTCGTGTCTTCAGCATTTCACTGATAGTTTGAATATAAATACAAACAAAAATTAAAAATAAAATCTATGAAGAAATTGCAACAAATTCGTTTTAGTTCATTACCAGGTGGATGACAAGACGAAATACAATAACCATGGCTTTCACTAATAACCAGGCAAATAAACAGAAGGATGCAACAGTGAAAATATATATGATGCTTTGATTAATCGTTCGGTCTCGATTCACAACAACAAATAATATTTTAAAGTTAGTAACTTGTGGTAATTCACAATCAGGTACTTTGCAGAATAAAACCGTGAAAAGAGTAGTAATGTTGCCTTGATTCATCATCAGTTACATGGCAAAAAGTAGTTGCAATTTGTATTTATGTACCTGCTGCCTTTCCTGATTTTGAACCACTGATGAGAAAGAAGGCAGCTAATCAGCAACCACGCTTAGGGACTAACTGTCGCTCTTATAACGCACCCACAGCTTAAAGTGCGGGGAATGTTGTGTTGTATCACACAGAATTGAACAAAGCTCGCCAGCTCCGAAATCCAGAGCTCTGTCACAGGACTACATAGCAAAATAAAACACCGAACACGTATTAACGCTGCCTTGATTCATCATTAATACAAGGCGTAATAAACCCACAAAAATGTAGTAACATCGTTTTGATTCTTCACCAGTAACACAACATAATAAACCATCAGTTACATTGGCAGAATAAGATCTCGAAATACTTGTAACGTTGTCTTGATTCATCTACACGTAGACGACAAAGTAAAACATTGAAAGCATAACATTTGCCTTGACTCATCATCAGCGTAGTGAAACTAAATGATGAATTAAGGCTATGTTATACTTTCAGTTACGTGGCAAAATAAAATACTGAAAGGGTTATAACATTGCCTTGAAGTCAAGGCAATGTTATAACCCTTTCAGTATTTTATATTGCCACGTAACTGAAAGTATAACATAGCCTTAATTCATCATTTAGTTTCACTTCGCTGATGATGAGTCAAGGCAATGTTATAACCCTTTCAGTATTTTATATTGCCACGTAACTGAAAGTATAACATAGCCTTAATTCATCATTTAGTTTCACTTCGCTGATGATGAGCATCATCAGTTAGTAAAAGTTCAAAAGGGTAGTAACACTTGTTTGATTTATCTCTACGTACATGACAAGATACAATTTTGAGAGTAAACCTAGGATAACGTCGCTTTGGTTACGTACTTTCACACGACAGAACAAAACCTTGATAGGGAGTAACATCCATTCGGTTCATTATCAGATATAAATGGATAAAATGTCTAATGCTGAGTTTCGCGAAAAGATACTCGTTGGCTATCTGATCCAGCCGTCCCAAATTTTAAAGTTATAGATTAAAGGAAAGGCAGTTAGTCAACATTATCAACACAATTGTAAACTCTTGGAGTATTATTTACCAGCGAATTGTGAGATTGACGATCACATTATAACGACCCCACGATTGAAAAGGAGAGTATGTTCAGGCCATGTCGCTTCGAATTGTCAATATTACCCCTACACTTCAGGATAACACCCTGAAAGTACACGCATGTTAATATTGTTTTTGATTTGTGATACCCGACAAGATAGGTTAATTGTAAAAACAACAGGTCACTATCAAGACACACATTTTATTCTATAATCACGGTCTTTAATACGTTATTGAAACTTGCAGACTTAGTTTCAAGTTGAAACACATTGTATGGCTTACTAACGTTTTAATCTCGTTAACTAAGTAGCACAGCTTTTTGAAAAAAAAGTTTGTATACAGAGGACGCGGCTGACTTTCTTACAACAAAACAGATACTCAAACTCAACACACAAACACATTTGGAATTAACTTAGTAGGTCAGAACTAATACTACAGAAACTATATGTAAAGTTTGATTTTTATTACAACTAGCCCCTATCATACAGATACGTAAGCCTCGAATAATCGTAATATGAATATTGAAATACCCATCAAAGAATATTATCTAGAATTAAACTAAAGCAGAGCAGAGTACCGAAAAAACAACCTATCTGTCTTTGTTGGATAGAGCATTCAAATCGATTTAGGTTGTGATCTGTTTGGTTGATTACAAAAGCCAATGAGCACACGTTTTAAGTAATTAGATTTTTTTTATGTAATTTTATTTTGCTCATGATCTTAGCTGCTCTACAGTTACAGAGAACCAGAAAATTAGAATCCAAAACTCCCTACAGGGTACCTCACATATTTCAGGCTGGGTTATATAACTACACTACTTACACTATTTGGGTATTCAACACACACATATGACTGATGTAGAGACCCTTAGCAAAAGAATCTTTAAACAAGTGGGGGGGGGGGGGAAGGGAAAAGTGCAGAATATAAATATCTCAGATCAGACAGTCACCGACTTTAAAGTTGTTTACCATCTGCGATCACTGAATAGGAAAAAAAACAGTGCTGAAGATGTGAATGTTATAGGTCATTTCTATATGAAAAGTTCAACGCTAACCTTCTTTTAAACATATAGTTCAAGTTTCATTTACGATTAGGACGAATTACTAGGCTTAACGTTTTATATAAAGAAAAAAGTCTGAGTTATAAAACTGATTATTTAAATTCTGACAAGAAACCATACTATAAGGCAATGTAATTTTTTTTCTTACATTATTTCAAAATTTTATTTTTAATATATACATCAATGACATTTTTCCAGTTCTGCGTGTAAAATTATATTACTTACTAAATAATTAGGTGATGAGAAATTATTATATGTTTCCACATATTTTAACAAGGCAACGTCGCAAAACAATAACAGAAAGCAGCTATCTAGGGTGAAAATCGCCTCGTAACTGAATAATTATAGTACAAGTCTCACAAAGATGATTGGTAATATCTTGGCGAAAGAGAATTCCTCAAGTAAAATAAGAAAATTCACTACGGATGGTATGGAAAGGAAGTTTCCTAGACTGTGTACCTTCCCCACCACTTTCTTTGAACCGAAACACCCCTACTGAGAAATAAGGGTTTGGTTTGTTTGGAAGTTTGCGCAAAGCTACACGAAGGCTATCTGTCCCTAATTTAGTATCGAAAGACTAGAGGGAAGGCAGCTCGTCATCACCACCCGCCGCCAAGTCTTGGGCTACTCTTTTACCAACGGATAGTGGAATTGACCGTCACATTATAACGCCCCTACGGCTGAAAGGGCAAGCATGTTTGGTGGGAAGTGAATTCGAACCCGCAACTCGCAGATTGCGAGTCGAGCGCCCTAACCACCTGGCCGTGCCAGCCCGAGAAATAATGAAACGCTTTCGGCCTATTAAATTTCAACACTGTGTGAATGAAGTCCAAAAATAATAATTCATAGAATATGGTTGAAAACGCCATATCATATAGTGTTAGTAAACCCTAGGTTCGCTTAATTTCTCTTTCAGAATTTCGCACTAAGTTACAGAAGGGCTATTTGCGCATAGCCATCCCAATAACGATCTGATAGGCTGGAGCAACTCCCGCCAACTTTAGGACTATTTTAATCACATAGTGGGATTTGACTGTCACTCTTATAACTAACCCAAGGCCCCAACGTGCGAAACGTGATTTTGTGGCAAAAAGAAAAACCACGGATCCACAGTAAGGCACGCTAACTACTAGGCCTACATTTTAACATCACTCATCGTCTTTTCTTTCAATAATCTGCATTTAAGTATTAAGTCTACTGTAAATCAACATCTTTTTATTTTCTTTTGCCTTTTGTGGGTTCGAAAACTGAAAAATTGGATCATTTAAAAAAAAACAACATTTCTTAACCTAAACATATTTTTTTCTGGTTGAATTGTCATTGTAGTAGTTTTATACGCTTTAATTTTAAAAAAAGTTACTATTTTTTTGTCACCACTGTGGACGAGAATATGCGGGATAGACAGTTCGTTCCACTGCCTTCTAATGCGTATACAAGTATACAAAAAAAAAGGAGGGGGAGGGGCTCAGAGTTTCGAATTCTTTGCACGTTTACCAACATTATTCAAAGCAATGTGACGGTGTACGTACTAGTGCAGCAAAGTTAGGTATTTTCATTCATTCAACGTTTTGAAACTAAACCTGAATGTCAAACAGCTTCAACTCTACTTCAAAAAACGATGAATTACGCATTGAATTCGCTGGATCGCGAGCAACTGATACGTATACAAAAATATAGTTATATTTTGTAAGACGAGGATTAGTTCGCTAACGAAGGTGCATTGTAATAACATCATATTTTGCTAGAACTCTGAAATTAAAATTGTCAGTGAGTACAGGTGTTGAACACTATTGTATTACTTCATAGTTCTGTACAATCAAACAGTGATTGAAACGTAAACAAACACCTTAATTTCAGGCTGAAAGAATGTTTTTTTTTTTCTTTACGTAAATATTGCGGTTAAAAAATGTCCACACAAAATAAAAAGATTTCAAAAGTGATTATAAAATTTCACGAGTTTCATAAAGTCAGGCTTTAAGATGGGATATCGACTGGTCCAGAAGATTAGTTAACAAAAAGTTTTCATTTTATAACGAGTATACATAGTTTTCGATATCAAGTTTTTTTAAGACATTCGAATTAGGAACATAAGAATCGGATGGAGAGTACTTTGTCGCGATTGTTGAAAACTCAGATTAGTGGTCTTGTGAAACGAAACAGAAAAAACTTGTCTATCTGACAACAAATCCTCCTATGTTCAAACCACTAAAGTCAAAATTTCCCCCCCAATAATCCAAGGTGTTTCAAAAGTAACTTCCGCTGTTCGGATGACTGCATTACGAAACCGATGGATATAACAATGTTGTTATATTAACCACACAGAAAGTAACGTACACATTCATACTACATGGTACCTATGGATATAAAAGCCATAATCAAAAATCATATTATAGAAGTTTTGAACATGTAGGGAACACTTTCTAAAACAAATCCGATCAAATTATTTTGGTAACCCGGTGTGAATTATTATATCCTATGATAAGCATAAACTTTTCACATCAAATTTAATACGAAGAGGGTCCCCCAGTGGGTCAGCAGTAAGTCTATGGACTTTCAACGTTAAAATCTGGAGTTCGACCTCCCGCGGTGGACTGAACGTAGGCAGCCCGTTGTGTGGCTTTGCGCTAATAAACCAACAACGAAGAAATGGGGTGAGAAACATCTATTTGTGTATCTGGTTCTTAGAAGAGCATGGTGATTTTTCATCATTATAGAAAACATGGAGTCGAATACTAGTGTAAATATTCTCTAACAGATTGTCCAAGGTTACTAAACAAAAATATCCCTAAATTCCAATATTCTGTTACAGGTTGTCTAAGGTTACTAAAAATGTCCCTAAATTCCAATATTCTGTTACAGGTTGTCTAAGGTTACTAAAAATGTCCCTAAATTCCAATATTCTGTTACAGGTTGTCTAAGGTTACTAAAAATGTCCCTAAATTCCAATATTCTGTTACAGGTTGTCTAAGGTTACTAAAAATGTCCCTAAATTTCACTACTTAAGTATGTTTTTTTAGGAAATATTCGGGATGAGTCTTCTAGTTATCTTTATTTACTACTTATGTGTATACGAAATGTGCCTTTTCTTGGATATTATACAAGGCTTTACCCATGCAAAACTAAATATTATGTACTCATTAACATAATTGGTTTAAAACGTTCTTCTCTAACTTTTCTCAAATTGCGTAAAATCTCTTGGTATGTGTCTACATTTTTCTTCACTGTTTATTGTTAAGATTCGCAGTGAGTCCAAAACTCTATGATGAGAAAAGTTAACTTCAGTTGAACATCGAAATTAATTTTCACGTTCAGTTGTATATTCTATTTCATGTGTTACACGCGACTGAATCAGTGAAAAGGACAGAATATATGAAGTAAAAATATCATTTTGTATACAAATGAAGAAAAGGCCGAGAGAATAGTCACGCAAAACGGGTCAAACAAATATTATAAAGACCGCAATAAACTGTTTTAAGCATCTAACTATAAACTGGGCACAAATGATTTTTCCCATCTTTACAACCACAGTATACATACAGACATAGCATGCATTTTCTACCTTTTCATTTTAATGCAGAAATTCTCCAAAATGTTCCTTTATTCTAAATATATGCAGTTTTCGCATAACACGTGATCCAGAAACCGTTGGTTTTAGTTCTAGCTGTCTCTGTTATTCTCTAGAGATACCCGTTTCTCCCAAGGGTGGGATATTCCCTCAACTCTGGACCTTGTAAAACAATGTAAACAACAGCAGTGTCTTTCACTGGTAGGAGGTATGATATTGAGAGGTTATGGCCTCCCCTATTTTGAATGAGAATGACCAATCACGTGGTAGCGCTAGTTGCTATATGTAAATTTGACGTTTCCCGCTAAGTAAAAAAATTTATACACTTAACCAACTCACTTGAAATCTTGTGTAGTACTGTTTGACGGAAAAGCATCTTTAGGGAGGAAAATCTGTTAACTAATTCACGAGTCCGGTAGGAGGCGACTGCCCAGCATGCATGCAGATCGTGTTGTGTGTCCCTGGTTTAATAACAATCGTTTCCCTTTTCTATCAAACATGATGTACAGTCTCTTTATTTCTTAGCTTCAAACTCAACTTAAACTAACATGCATATTTGAGCTCTTTATTAATAAGAGTTTAAACAAATGATTTTTAATGAAAGAATGGCTCATTGGTGAGAGGTAGAGTTTGCTGCTGGAGAGAAACAATTGTATGATAGAGGTGCTGAATTTAAGAGAAGTCCTCTTCTGAACACAGGATATTTGCTGATGTTGCGAATGTCCCTAATGTCAATCTCTCTTCAAAAGAAAACTATGGAAGATCTGCCAACATCTGGTGTACTCAGATGGCAGAGTGGGGATTGCCTCTGAGGACTGATCTCTGCACTAAGAAAGCAAGAATGGAGGTTTCCAGGGTGGTATTGTGCCAGGTGAGTCTGAGACCATCTGGGGTGGTCTTTACAGGACTCCAAGGACATCAAAAGTTAGAGTAACAACCCCAGCGCTGTTCAAGACAAACATAAAAGGATTGAACTTACTGCTGGTGGATGAATGTCAATCAGAGCCGTTTCCATGGGATGTGAAACAGTAAAGATAAACAGGAAAATACTTTGGTCAATGAGGCAGTCGTGAACCTCTGCAAGCCAGAAAAAATCCTACCAGGGTGACTATGAATTATGAGGAAGACAAGTGTTGTGCAGAGTGTCAGGATACTATGTTGAGAAAAACTGGACCAGGAACTGACTATTGTCCGAGTGTTGGAATCCTATAATGTACCCACTTCCCTGCATTTGTGACACAGGCAACATCTCAGCCAGGCACTGTCCGAGAAACTGTAAAAGAGAGGCTTTAATGAACACCACAGGTCCCTGCGAGTGAAGCCAAGTAAATTTCGCCAATGATGCTCAAAGATAAGGTGAAAGAAGAACTGGATAATTTTCCGAAGCTTTGCAGGCAGGTAACTGCTTGGAATGAGTGGACTCGGGAGAAGGCAGTCTAATGTCTATTCCTCAGCTTAGATGGTCCAGCCCTGAACTAGGTTCAACAATAAGACTGAGACACATTCATTGCCTAGCTGTGTAACTGATTGGATCCAGTGGACAATCAAGCAATCCATCGAGCAGAATTCAAGGCTCAGAAGAGAAGTGTCATCAAGAATGTGGAACTTTATATGGATGATCTACATCATAGTGAAACTTATCCTGTGATGCTTCAACACATTGCCAAGTCATACTGGTGGATAAGTTCACTGAAGAACTTCTTGGCGAGACAATTAAGCACCACTTGGGTGTAAGGAACATCCTCACCCTAACCAAGACGGTTTCTATTGCAACCAGATATGAATAGGTAACTTTGGGTTGGTTGTTGGAGGGGAAGAAGCCTGCCGAGGGTTAACCAGCCACCTACATGTCCAAGTGCTACAATGCAACAATGATTTCCAGTGAATAGGCAGGGCTGTCCCCGTACTGCCGTGGTTTACATGCTGCAGTCAATGCTGATGACGTCTCCACCTTCAAATAATTCGGGAGTACATGTTGGGTCAATTGTGGATGAACTGCCTGTATTTTGCTTAGCAGTAATGGCAACAAGGCTAACAGTTCCAATGAATGACTCACATGTGCCAGAGAACTAGCAACACCTGTATTTCGCCAAGCAGAAAAGCAAGCAATGCTACTGGTTTCAACCAACAGTTCAACAGGCTCAAAATAATCAAAAGCAAATGGTAACACTGCCACAGCTCTGGAAGACCCAAAACTCCCAAGGCTGGGTGGAACTTGATACCTACCTATGAGGGTAAAAGGTCGAGAGATCAAGTTCCCGATTGACGTGGGAGCAACCAGAACACTGGTAAATCTTGCGATATTTCAAAACCTCTAAATGAGACCGCCACTCTGGTCAGTAAATAACTTTGTTCTGGCAAATGGCAATAGACTAGATGTAAGTGAAGAGGGAGATTTCTTGTGTCAAGGAAACGTCACTCATAGAATTGACATCCTTGACAACGATATACTGCAGAAATTCTAGGTAAGTTTTGCTTGTACAACTGGGGGACTGGTGATAAACGGGAGAGTTATCCATTTTGATAAAAAGTTTAGAAAGAAACGACTTTTACACTCCAGATACAAACACACACACACACACATATATATATAATATATATAGTGTAAAGGTAGTTTTTTAAAAAAACTCTCTATAAAAATGTGTAAATCTCTCCAGTACGCACAAAGAATTTTGGGAGAATTATCCAATGTCAATAAGTTCGAGCCCACAAACAGTGGACTACACAAGTACATGTAATGGTGAAAACATCAGTACCTCACTATACACACGTAGGGTTTACTTCACACGAAGTCTAGTGTTTCTGTACAGTGTAATGGAGTTACAGAAGCCACACACGAAATGAAGTTTCCTTTCTAGAAAACATACAGAATTAACTCAGAGAGTTATCTATAATCACCACTGCCAGGAAATGTCTGCCATGTGAACCAAAGCTTGGCCCTTGTACAACAGATAGGAAGAGTAGTTGCAGCTGAGGGCAATGTCTGTACTGTGACTTAAGGAAGAGGTTCGCTGCTTGCGGACACTAAGTGACCCCTAATAAACAACCAGGAAATGGTACGTGTCACCACAGCAGCCAACTCCACAACCACACCCTCCCTCGAAGATCTGTTGGTGAAATTAAGGGGGAGAGAAGTCTTGTGCCAGCTCTGAATAAATATGATTCTTTTGAGAACTTGAGTTAGAAACTGTTAATCTAGTTTGCTTGGCCTAACCAATACTTATGTATCTGCACGTGCTTTCACCCTATAGTTTTGTTAGTGTAAATCAGCCGTCTTTAATCTGAATGGAAAAAAAAAGGTCCACTTTTACTCTTAGGTGAAGCTGTAGTAAACATTTTAGACCGATATCTTGTGTAACATTTTGTGCAGGCGTACGTAAACATTTTGGTCAAATTTGGGCGGTTTTTATCGAACATCTTTCCATATGTGGCTTATATTTAGACCTAATTTGACAACTAAATATAGGTTGTAAGGTCTATCAGTGTACCAAATAAAAAAACATCCATTAAAGTATTTTTTTTTCTATCAAATAAAGTTTCCGTGCTTTCGGTGCGAAGAAATAAAAAGGACAAAATTCAATCAAAATTGGAGATATTATATCTCGTATTTATTAATGAACTGCCTTGAAATTTAGTATGTGAAGTAAGGGTGCAGTAAAGCACACCCACCGACAATATGTGATAGTTTGGATTACCACCGTCCGAGCTACAGAAAGTGGAAAATCGCGTAACTATCATTCCTGTTAATAACACACAGTGTGTCCTGCAGGATATTTTTGTCCGCACAATACACCATAATGTGTCTTGATTTACGTTAATAGTATATCCACTTCATATATATATATATATATATATATATATATACACACACACATACTATACATACACACACACACACACACACACACACACACACATA
>NW_013669064.1:103322-104882 GCF_000517525.1 Limulus polyphemus
AATACTCTGCTGTACCGTACATCGCCTTGGTCCGTACTAGCAGACACACATACATACATACTACACACACACACACACACACACACACACACATATATATATATATATATACACACATATATATAGTAATTAACGACAATGCTTATCCGTTAATCTTTATTGTTTTAAACAAATATAATATTTCAACATTTGATTACTGAAACTTATTATTTGTAAAATTAGTTATAAATATACATAAAATACATTATCCCGTTTATAAAATATGTGTCTATAAAATAGTCTAGGTCAGATATTCGAGTTTTTTTAGGCTAAATTTCATCGGTCACACGAGGATTTGACACCTTTTGTGACGGTTGATCTTTTAACTGATGTCGCTTATTGGTATTATGTTTTGTACTTTCTCTGATTGCTGTTCGTACCGTGGAAACTTGACATGAGAAGTATCCCTCTGATTGTGTGTGTGTGTGTTTTCACCTGGTAAGTTAAATGTCATATGAATATTACTCCTATTGACCAAGTGTCAAAGGTAATTGCTGAAAGTTTAGTGAAATCTATTAATTGACGCCATGTTCGAAGTTGAAAATTGTGAAAATTTCTATGCTTAATCTTCTATGTTGTTTCACTGACAAGTTTGTTAAGACTAAATATAGTTTCAAGAAAAATCGTAACTGGAACGTAATCCAAGCACAATCGTAACTGGTAAACAAGAAATATGCCCTGATTTAGAAGCTTTCGAGAAGGGCCGCGAGGAGCTGGTCCGCAAAATTGAAGCTTTGTAGTTATCCTACAATAACACTAATAAAAATACATCGTAGTGGATATTTTATACAAATTAGCAAGATAATTGCATACCTAGACTTAC
Organism: Limulus polyphemus; assembly: GCF_000517525.1. Lineage (NCBI taxonomy): Eukaryota > Metazoa > Arthropoda > Merostomata > Xiphosura > Limulidae > Limulus > Limulus polyphemus. Next base: position 104,185 of record NW_013669064.1, read on the forward strand.
AATTCTAGGAATAATACATACCTCCCAAGCATTGTATCGGGTTGAGCTGCAAAAAGAGCCGGATCTACAATAAACCTAGTGTTGTCAACAACTAATGTAATTCTCTCCTCACTACTAACAGGAATGAGTTGATTGGCTGCTGGAACATTGCTGTCGCTTCCATTACTACTTCCGATAAGGCTGTTGTCCGAGTTACAACCAACGCCACCTATACTTCCATCATCTGGCATGTGGTTTCTGGCTGGACCCGAGTGCTGCTGAGGATGGTAGCTGCGAGACCTGAAGAGAAAATTACACGTCATCCTTACATCTCGCAATGTATATATTTTTTATGAAGAAGTACAAATACGCATTTTAATATTGTGCTAATTCAAACTCTGAGATCGACCTTTGTGTTTATCACCGTTAACTCATTAAATTTTCTTCCAAATTCCCCACCCTAATTTGTTTTATCAATTCATTATATCGGACAATTTCTAATAGTTCAATGTCTCTCAAATTGCTTGTATATTGGACAATAAAATCAACTTCAGGTATCGAAACCTGATAAGCCATCAGATCGCTGAGCTACGGGGGCCGCAAACAATCAGTTAGCCGACTGTTAAGGGTTAACTGATTTGTTTTTTGTTTGAAGTTATGCACAAAGCTACACAATGGGGTATCTGTGCTCTGCCCACCACGGGTATCGAAACCCGGAT
>NW_013669064.1:105832-114221 GCF_000517525.1 Limulus polyphemus
GACTGTTGAAGGAAAGTTAAATGGGATGTTAAAATTTCCTATATATACAATAAAGATTGTCGAACATTTCAGAAACAGGTATCAGAAGCCATTCTGACAATCGTGTTAAGGCGTAGAGAGAAAACACTCAACAAATGCCAGTGGTGTTTTGTCACTTTAAAACTGCATCAACGCATTAAAGGAACTCTTAAACGTTAAAATACTGTACTATTCGCAGCGTATCAAATTGAAACGCATTAAAAAGAGACCGGCAGAACTAAAATATGAGTCGAGATTAAAATGTTTAATCACAGCGAAATCTTTATCGTTGCTACATTAAAACTATAGTTTCTCTTCAGTTTCGGGAAAATTCAGCGCCACAATTTCAACGTGTGGCGCTTGTTTATTGTTGAAGAATTGCGTGGTGACGATAGACAATATTGAAACTACAGAAAAACTTGAACTTGCACCTCAGATCATGAAAGCCTGCAATCTCCGAATGAAAATTTAACAGGCCCCTCACGAGCTAGTGGGGGCCACAATTTTGTTGAAAAAAAAAACCCCCACTAAAATTACCCAATCCGGTTTTTCTTAATTTGAACTGAAAATTTTCGGACATGTTTATTGGCTAAAAAGAAGGCAATGCCCGCACTCTCTTAGAGTTGGGGCTGAGAAATGTGATTTGAAGTGGTAAGGTGACTAAAATCCGTTAGGCATCACGTCAGCATAGAAGTCTCCAAATGTCATGTAGAGGTATTCAGGAACTGTTTAAAACCACCTTGGTAGATATTGTGCAGCAAGCCGAGTACAATATTATGCCCATACTGCTTTCAAAGTGTTTCTGTCGGCTCGTCCTGCTTCAACCTTCCCTACTGAATTGCAGGTGAAATCGTTCATATCTCAATTGAAAGCTAAACATAAAAAGGTGAGAGCAGAAGCATAAAAGGTTGGCAATTGCTTAATTAATGATACTGAGAATGTGATTTATGTGTTTGTGTGTGTGTGTGTGTATATATACACACACACACACACTGAATTTACTCCTAGCGGGTAGACCTTAGTACTAGCCAGTATGGAGACTTAAAGATGCTGTATTTCACTTTAAAAATTTATCATTTAACAAATGAAAACTTGTCTTGAAAAGATACGTCCAAAATCACCCTCTTTTGGAATTTCCAGTTTGAACTTACTTTTAATATTCAACAAATTGTAGTGTAAAGATACCCCTTGGCTCCTCCAGGACGTGTTAATACTTCGAGTCAGAGTTTCTATAAAATATACAAGACAACTAGACGATGAAAATTTCATAGTAATTCCACCAGGTTTTAGTTTCTGTCACATGATCAGGAAGATAGACCAAAGAACTGAACATATTTCAAATATCAGTAAATGACACAAAAATATCAATATTACACGCAAATCAACAGAAACACGGATACGTTCAAAAATCGAACACCAATCAAAGTATCTACATTTCATTTATTTTATGTACCATTGGCTCTTGTTGTTTAAAGTTTATTTGGGCTCGTTGGGATAACTCCTTCATAATCGGACGAATAACTGTGTATATAAAGCATTAGCAGTTAAAAACCGAGTACAGTTCATATACACTCAATACACAGTACTAACCTCTTACTCTAACTACTGTCTGCAGGAACAATCTTCTAATTGAATTTTTGCACGATCGATATTAACTATCTTGATTTTTTTGTCTTCCTTAACAGATGCACCTGTTTCGTATTGCATGCGATGATGACAATCAATATTAATCATTTTTTTCTTATCTGTTAACAACGATAGCTTTGTTTAACGACTTATGTTAGCATCTTTTATTATATATATTTCTTTTCATGGGCATAGCTACGAATCTATAATGAAGGGATTCACGAATACTTTGAAACTATAAACTCGGATAAATCTAATTCTTAAAAAGTACGCGAAAGGATCATTTTATTTCAAAAACTGCAACAAGTTTTACTTCTACTTTTCAGAATTACTTAAAAGGCTAGGTGGCTAAAACCCCAGACCCAGATCTAGTTAATCTCATGTCTATTTCATCATAACCTGTCTTATTTAGAAACCGTTGTATAGGTTAACATACGTCTTCGGAATACCGACTTCATTATAACAGAGGTCTTTCCACACGCAAGTTTTTATTTTATTTTTAGACTTTGGTCTAATTAGCCATTTCACCAGTTTATATTACCCACTCAGTAAATACTTCAAAAACAATAACTGTCCAAATGTTTGTTTGTTTGTTTGTTTTTGAATTTCGCGCAAAGCTACATGAGGGCTATCTGCGCTAGCTGTCCCTAATTTAGCAGTGAAAGACTAGAGGGGAGGTAGCTAGTCATCACCACCCACCGCCAACTGTTGGACTGCTCTTTTACCAATAACTAGTGGGACTGACTGTCACATTATAACGCCCCCACATCTGAAGGGGCGAGCATGTTTGGTGGGACGGGGATTTGAACCCGCGACCCTTAGCTTGCGAGTCAAGCGCCATAACCAACTGGCCATGCCGGGCCTACACAACGAAATATCTGGGTTCTGCCCATCGGGGATATCAGACTTACCGATGAGCTACCTGGGGGCTGAAGTGGCTAACTATTGAATACGCGATGTACTAAATTTTCTCACATACTCCCAAATGTTGATGTTTTAGTTCAAAAGCCAGGTCAGGTCACAAAAGTTTTGTATAATTACCTATAGCTGGTTTTGTTTCATATCAACTCAGGGAAGCTACTTTTTACAGACGAGAAATAACTGACAACAACCAGTATCTTTTGACCCAAATATTAAATTTTAACCTCTGTGTCAAAAGATAGCAGCGTCTTTGGGTGGTATTGTTAAATGAACTTTTACAATGTAATTTAATTTACAATTACTAAATATAAAGGGCTTTTCAGGTACTGAAAAACAAAACGTATGACAAAGATTCCCCTGACCACACTGTTTTTAGAGAAAACCAAGAAAGTTTACCCGAAGACTTCTAGTTAACGCAACTTTTTTTTTTATTCCACGTTTACTGGATAAAGCACCACAAAGGGTAGTAGGCGGAACAACTAATAAGACTTTAGCCCTTCGCCAGATTCCAGATGAAGTTTAGAAAGCTTATAACATTTCTATGCCACCGACTGACTTCCAACTTTAAACTGGACGGGCACTTAACGGTGTATTTTATTTTATGATATTCAGGGTCCAAGTAGTGTGACAGTCACTAATCGAGTTACATTTCGCGATAATCTCGAGGGTATCCCTAAAGTTACTTACTACGCTCGTAAACGGTGCTTAAGTGGTAACATAAAGGTTCGTTTATTAAAGCCAAAAAATATAAAATACTAACCGGCAAAGCAGGACTTAAAAATGTATGCTATAAATATGGGTGCGAGTCGCCCCTTCAGTTATTTTGAGCCTGTAGCACACGAGTGTGTGTTTTCTTGCAGTAAAGCCACATCGGGTTATCTGCCGAGTCCACCGAGGGAAAAACGAATCCCTAATTTTAGCATTGTAAATCCAAAGACTTTTCGCTGTCCCACCGGGGGACAGCACACGAATCGTTACTCCGATACAAAAGTAACTTTGATGAGTGCATCATTAAACGTCAAATTCATTTTGCGTCAGTTTCGAGTGTTTTGTTATCGGCCTTACTCAGTTAAGCCTTCATTCGCTGAGTTAAGGCAGTACAGATCAAATGGTTGCTAAACTGGAACGGAACCCTTCGCCAGGCTATGCTTATGCCACAAGAAGCAACTCATCTAACATCCAAGCAAGCTGGAAAAAACGAAATAAAAAAAAATACAACGAAGAAACAGCACAGAAAACAGTAACACGAAAATCTGCAGACTGAACAACACTCGTGTTGTAGCTCTTGAAAGCTTACTTTCTGCGTTCTACTTGCCATTATGTGGTACAACATATATTAAAACATCTATTATCCATGTTGCCCGGTCTGATTATTATGCTCTCGGCACACCTGTCTTCATACTCCTATTGTTCTTCAGACCAATATCCAAGGCGGACTTCCTCCCAAGATATACGAGATCATAAATATTGCAGAATATGCAAACGCCGATATCATCAGTATCACAGAAACTCTCTTAGTCTCGCTATCTCTGGGTAACAGAACTATTTGAGCCGGTAAGTTCAACAGAAACTCCCCAAGCAAATAAACTAGAAACTAATATATTTGCTATGTTTCACTAAACTCTTACATTAAATGTTTTTCTAAACAGTTCTAACCCCGGTCACCATTGTTGGATTATACACTGCCCTCCAAGTAACACACACACAAAAAAAAGATATCGATCCCTTTCAGCCATAGTATTCTATACGAATGATTATGTTATTATTGATCTTAGCAGCAAATACAAGCCCATTGGCTGTACTATAGACAACAAGAATAGCAGACGCCTACTTAATTTCCTTGACGGTCACAATAATACACTATTAAATGATAAATAACACTACAACTACGCCAATAAACAGCGTCTCAAACACGAGTACGTCTGTCGTAATCCAGGCAGTATGAAGAGCACTGGTATTATGCGAAGGGATTCGTTGGCAAATATAATGTGGTTGAGATATTATTATACACTTTTCTTTACTTTCACTCAGAAGTTCTTATTACTAATGATACGGTAAGGTGATGTAGTGATTGAGTTTGATGTAGGTTAGTGGTAATCTACTACCCACCAAAAAGCCTAGATACAACTAAATAAAGGCAAAATAGTCGCAATATGCAACTAACCTAAACAAAAATCTACCATCCTCCGTTACAAACAAAGCCGCCAAACCTGCAGACATAAACAAATAACATAATTTAATCAGTCTGTGCTTTATTACGTCAGCAGACACTTAGCAACCAAACAGATGTCACTAACGTTGTTACAAAATCCAGAATATTATGACATAAACACAAGAATCCCTGCATTACTAAACACATTTAGAAACACCAAATGTAACAACACAGAACTAATTGGGATAGTTTCAGTTCATAACTGAACAATAAAAATTATTCTAATGATTTCTGGAAGTATATTAAACGCTACATAAACAGTGGCTTAAGGAAATGTCATGGTGCGAACGCCCTCTGCTGGCGAAACGTGATTATAACCAGTTACATTTATCATAAGATAACAGTGTTAGGTTTACTGTATTTTGAAACACTACATTCCTCGTTTGGTCCCTTATATAGAGTATTTCTACAATATTACTTTGGCAATATCATTTTTCTTCTCGGAAAAACCGTAAAGGAGCGAATAAAGAATGTAGTGCTTATTAAAAGTACATTAAGCCTAATACTTCTTTATTATAATAAATATATTCGAGTATAATAAAGTTTCGCCAGCAAAAGGCGTTCACGCCATAACAATTATTATTCTAACGACTGGCTTATGGGTCTTCACGTCCGTACATTATTAATGTAGAGAATACAGTATACAGGCGTACATGAGCAAAAGCTGACATTTTAAAGACCCATCTCCAAAACGTATTTAAAACAACTGTTATATGAAAAAATAATAATTTTGAAACAAGGTAAACATCCGTACACAACAATACTTACTTTTTCATAGCGTATTTCCCAGAATTCATCAAATGTAATATACGACAAATATTAGACGAACAAGCCCGATCAATACAACTATCATCAAAACAATTAACAACGGGCCTCGGGCCAAGAAACTGCATACCAATTACCACCCCCCAAAAAAGGGAGGCAATTAGAAACTATACAAATTTCTATCAGCCTTGTTCAACTTATCCCTAATATCAGGTAACCTGCCCTGCTCTTAACCCATTGACTGCCGATTCGCTGCACAGGGTGTGGTCTGTCTCTGGAACTCGAATGCCAGTGTGCTCTGTATAGTTTATTTAAGTGATTTTGAAAAGCAGACTGCTTTGCAGGGTGTTTTTAAGACTTCAAAGTACTAGGTGCAATTTTCGTAAGGGGGTGGTATTGATCAGCTATAAAATTTCGAATTTATTTTTATATTAAAATACAATAAATAAATAGTATGTAAATAAATATAGTATCAAAGCCCCTGCTGCTTTGATACTCGAATTTTCTTAAAGTTTGTTTTAACGCGCCATACTACTGTTGGGCTTAAGAGGGAATTGAAGTATCTGATGAACGCCATTAATAACTTGAGAGTTAGTACTGTCATTATTGTTGATAATTGGTACTGTACTGACGTATAGTGTAAAAATAATAAGGCCAATACTCGGAGCACGTGCCTTGAACGTTTACTCTGACCTTCATGTCAAATCAGGAAGTTTGAGAAGCAGCGGGTAATTTCCCGCTACTCCAATCTCTGATACTGAAACCTTATCTCGTTGTGCCATACATTAACGAAATATTTCTTTATCCAAGAACGTTACTGGGCAGTGTCCTTTATTAAAGTCATCTATTGTATTTTCTGTAAGTCTAACCAGGTGATCCATTGGTTGTCTTGATTTTCTGAAACCATTTTGGATAGCACAAAATGTATTTCTAGAAATTACAGACGGACTGAGACAGTTAGTGATAATTTTTAAAGTAGTTTCCCATAGCAGCCATAGTAAGACTTGTGGTTCTCTGTCTACCATACTTATCCGCTGGCTTTTCGCCTTTATGAAATATTGTGACATTTGTTAGCTTTTAACCTTTTGATTGCGGCTGCATTAAAAGCGCGCGGAATGTTTGCACACTGGCACTTTAAAATACCCACTAAGTTATTCGACTATGGAACTTCAGCTCCAGGTAGAATTGAAATACAATTTACTGGTCTGGTGTATAAATAACGATGGATTATAGTGGGTAAAACGTATTGAATCGATTAAAAACAGAATAAATTGCGTTAAGATACCCCCACCGAAATTATAAACTAATTTACAAAACTTGTATAAGATCCGTTATGGAATATACCTGACCCACGTAAGTAAATATAACCAAGTTAAAAACCCTTCAACATTTTTATCCGTTCTACACTAAGATTTACAAGATCAACATCTACAAGATTTAGAACATAATTATGCAAACCTCCCGATGATGCCAAATAGTTCAAGAAGGGATGGGAGGTGAAATAATTAAAAATGATCTCATATGCGAACTTAGCAAATGTATTTGAGTAAATAAAAATAATTATGTAGCCCCAGTTAATATTTGTTCTAACTCGGTGTTTCTCAAACGGTGGGTGCGACTCCCAATTGGGCTCACGAGCCGTCTGCGCAGAGTCAACATTTTATTTAAATAAAATTGCTGTGATTTTTCTTACTTGTAGAGATAATGGGAGGTCGCGACGACTAAAGCCCGGACGCGGGGTTGTCTGGCAAATCCGGCTGAGAAACACAGCGTCTAACTATATTATTAAGGCCACCAAATGAACAGTTCAAGACTACGATACTTCATTCACCCGTTTTATAACTGGTCTGTCTGATATTACATAAACAAAGAAATATATGTCAAACGTGAGTTATACGTTCAATCGAATACGCTTTATTGTAGTGTTTTGTTCATGGACAAGGTTTGATAACGGTTGACCGTATTAGTCTAGTTAATATAATTAAGCAGCTACTTGATAAAATCTACACCATGCCCGAACATGCACGCATTCCACGTTACAGAGGAAAGGTTTTTGGTCAAGCGCTTTAGATTTAGTTTTCTGAAAAATGTCAGAATGACGAGGATCACCGTGCGATAAAAATACAGATTACACGAACTCATCCAAAAAGGCTACATACAATATTGGGCACCCAATGCCCACGCACAGCTTGTGGCAAAAGATAATATATGTACACACACACAACAAATAGGGATGACCACGATAAAGGACCTTCCATATACGTGTGTGTGTGTGTGTGTATACATCTTGAATCACCAGATGGCGCAACCATCACAGGTTTTTTTCCTTCGGAGTTCTAGTTTTTATTACTTCACGTTAAATTAAGGATTTCTAGCTGTGAACAGCTTCTTCTATTCAACAACTATAGATATTTTAAGTATTTTGTTATATTGTTCTTTAACACGCATTTACCTTTATAAAGTTATACAAAATGTACTCTGAAATACATAAAGGATGTGTTGATTACAGGGATCGAACACTGAATTTTAGAGTTATGAGCCGACCGTCTTGCTGTTGAGCAACCAGAAGGGAATGACTTTAGAGGAATTCATTCTTTATATACAGGTAGTTTCAAAACTATCTAATGTTGGTACATTGCATCTTATAACTAAGCCATTAGATAGTAAAAAGTTTAGTAAACTGTCCTTTCCTTGCAGATAAAGATTGTTTGTAGAAGCAAACGCTATTCATAATTGTAAATAAAAAATGAAGGTGTGTTGTACTCCACTAAACCCAGAATTACCAACGAGGTGTGCTGTACTCTACTAAACCCAGAATTACCAACGAGGTGTGTTGTACTCCACTAA
>NW_013669064.1:115105-125019 GCF_000517525.1 Limulus polyphemus
ACGAGGTGTGCTGTACTCCACTACACCCAGAATTACCAACGAGGTGTGCTGTACTCCACTAAACCCAGAATTACCAACGAGGTGTGCTGTACTCCACTAAACCCAGAATTACCAACGAGGTGTGCCTTACGCTAATACACCTAAAATTGCTGATTAGTCCCCACCCCTACAAGGTTTTAATCACATTTGTACAATCCATTTATGCATTAAATGTTATGACACTCTGTTGGTTGTAGGGTCTGTAATAACACAAGTCACACAAATAATTTGATCAAAAATACCAGGAATATTGCAATGAATCCACTAATTACTGCTGGGATTACTTACGTATCTTACATAAAAATGAGAGATGAATCCACTAATTACTGCTGGGATTACTTACGTATCTTGCATAAAAATGAGAGATGAATCCACTAATTACTGCTGGGATTACTTACGTATCTTACATAAAAATGAGAGATGAATCCACTAATTACTGCTGGGATTACTTACGTATCTTACATAAAAATGAGAGCTTTATCCACATTTTCCTTGTACTTAGTTCTTTACCTTAGTGTTATAACAGGCAAAAACATAAAATTATTCAATACTAAGTAATATGTAGACCCCACTGATAGTGAATGATTCAAGAATAAGTTGTTAATAGGAGGGTTACTAAGAAGTTATTTTCAGAATATATTTAAAATTATTATATGTTTGTTGTTTGTTTGAAGTTAAGCACAAAGCTACACAATGGGCTATCTGTGCTCTGTCCACCACGGGTATCAAAACCTGGTTTCTAGCGTTGCAAGTCCACAGACATACCGCTGTGCCACTGGGGGCATCTTTTTTATATGTGTACGTATATGAATAAACACAGAAACAAACTAAGCCAATTACTAAACTCACAATGCAAAGCTACCAAGACTTTCTGCATCATCACTATAACAAAGAAACCGAAGTTATACATAAATTATACAGTATAGTTATATATATTCTATATTTAAATCTAACAGCTGCTAGATTTTAACAATTTTGCTAAGTCATCTATTTAGAATACTGATAAGACGTATTTAGTTCTTTTAGCACAAAGCTACGTAATGTAGCGGGAAATTGAGCCCCAGATTTTAGCACTGAAAGTGCTGAAATTTATCGCTTACCCACAGGGGGGGTCCACTGAATAAGAACCAGACATTATTAACATCTCTCTCTCTCTCTCTTTCTTTTTAAACATACATAGAATAATCTCATCAACTTATTTAACGCTGAGCAACACAAAAGACATGAATTACTTAAAATAAATGGTTTGTGTAGTGCTTGAATCAGATATATAATGTGGGTCTTGGAAAGGGAGGTACAAAAAAGTTGAAAAAAAAAACTACCTAATTTTCACGACTACGTTACCAGAAACTTTTTTTTTATTTGACCTTAGTTCTATTCAGTACCGAAAAACATTAATACAAGCTGTTCCAAATTAGTTTCCAATTTTCTTAAAACGTTACCTAGTGCTGGTATTCTATTAAAACTGTATTTTAAACATTAACCTCACATACACACACACAAAATCACCGTCTGTCAGATGGAGTCTGCAGTTATATTAAATATAATTTATTAAACTTACTCAGCAGAGAAACTTAACGGTTAAATACAATAAATGAAGGTAAGTTGTCGAGCTGTCGCAACTGACGTTACAAACGAGAGACTTCGGGAAAACGAAACCTGGGTTGTCGCTAGGGCAATAATGTGACAAATTCAATAACTTTTCACAGCTTTTTAAGTAGCAAGAAGTAATTAAAACAGTAGACCGTGCGTATCGATCGAATCTACTTATCGTTTGTGGTTACCTTCTTTATTTAAGTTTCTTCATTAACTTTTAAAGACCTTAATTTTTTTTCGAATAGCTCGTGTTTTCTATTTATAATACCACAAGTTCTGGTGCTGTGCGATAAGTAGATCAGTGTAAAAGTATAGCAAAAGAGGTTCAAAGTAATACCATTCGTTCTTAATTTCGTCTTCCTTTTTCTCTAAGGAAATTACGAAATTATAGAAAGGATATAAGAAACTAGTTTACTGCTATAGATTAAAAATGTACATGAAAAATTTATGCTAAGTGTAATTTTGTCCAGAAATAACATCCTAAATTATGCTGGGAAAACTGCCTTGATATCTAAAACTGAAATATATATATCTAATGAAATATTTAGAAACGAAAGAGTAATCATAATGAAACTGGAATATGTACACACACACGTATATATATTTTAAGTATTAAATGAAACTGATCAAGATTTATGTTACCAAATGGGGTGAATTATACAACCTCCCTTTGCATTTAATGAATGTAGGTGGAAAATAATCTGACTAAAACAACGTTAACAACAAAATTAAGTTTGAAGTATAATGCTGAACTGTGTAAGGTTTGATTACATCTCTCAATTCTCTAAATATTAAAACATTCTAAACAAAGACAACCGTACACTTGTGGGAAACATTGAACGGAAGCTTAGCAGAGTTGAACTAAACTCTTTGAGTACAGCTTGAAAGAAATAATATCGCTAAATCGTTGGCTACAATTTGAAATACATGACAGGGTTACCGAACTATTTGTCTCTAACACGTGGCAAGGGTCGAAACAGTAGCCTCGAATTGATGTAGTTCAATGATGAAATCACTAACTAAGGAAAGATCGATACAGTTGCCTAGAGTTTGACGGAGTTCAACGATAATATCATTAAATTATTTGCTTGCCGGTTTAAACGGGTCGATACGGCAACATGGAGTTTGACGGAGTTCAATGATAAGATCGTTAAACTGATGCCTGATGTTAGGAAGGGTCAATACAGTTGCCTAGAGTTTGAAGGAGTTCAATGATAAGATCACTAAATTATTTGCTTGCCGGTTTAAACGGGTCGATACGGCAACATGGAGTTTGACGGAGTTCAATGATAAGATCGTTAAACTGATGCCTGATGTTAGGAAGGGTCAATACAGTTGCCTAGAGTTTGAAGGAGTTCAATGATAAGATCGTTAAACTGATGCCTGATGTTAGGAAGGGTCAATACAGTTGCCTAGAGTTTGAAGGAGTTCAATGATAAGATCACTAAATTATTTCCTGATTTTGGAAGTGTCAATACAGCAGCACGGAGCTTGATGAAGTTCAATGATAAGGTCAATAAACTGTTGCCTGATGTTGAAAGGGTCAATAAAGTTGCCCAGAGTTCGACGAAATTCAGTGATAAAATCACTATAATCCTTTCTCACAGTTTGCAAGAGTTGATAAAATCGATAGAGTTACCAAAAGTATGAAAACTCTTTAAAACAATTAAACCGTTCCCACAACGATAAAAAGTTACCTACATCTTGAAAGAGTTTATGATATCTGGACCGTTATCTGCAGCTTGAGAGATTTTAAGAAGACACTAAACCGTTGCCTGTATCTTGGAAGAACGGAGAAAATATTATCCATCCAATCTGTCGGATATGGTAATATTTATACCATTTATCATCTTCTCCCTTGCATCATCAACGAGTGAAACTTTAAAAGGATTTGCCCAGTGGCGAAATAATTATTATATGAAGTTAACGACCGAAGTTGTTATATTCTTTACATTTTCACAATTAAAGATGTAGTGGTAGCGAGCTCACTTGTTGTTGTTTTTTTTATCTTCATGTCAAAATATTATAGTATTATAATATGGTAAGCACAACCTTACATTGATACAGTAGTTGGTAATACTACTGGTGCTATAGGTTGTAGCGTTATAGTGTTATTTTATTGTACTCAAGAGTCTTCTAGTGGTTGATCCATTATATCTCTGGTTGAAAATAAACTCCCACGTTGTTCTAATCACTAAATGAATTACAATATACATTTATTTAATTATCGACATTTATACTTTAAGGTAGTAGCATTAAAAGTAATAATTAAATATTCCGGTTAAATAATTGACTACAATGAAACGTATATACATGATGAGTCAATGACTTCATCTGATCGTAGTAACTGGTAAAACGATATCAATAAAATACAACATAAAAAAAGAAATAATCAAATAGTGCGATCCATCTATATATATATGTCACACTGTTTTTTTAATGTTCCTCTTTCTTCTCAACATGCGATTGAAAACTGTAAAAGTGATTGTTTCAAGGATCGGGGGGTGGGGTTCCATTAAAGACCGCAACAAATTCTCTAGATTCCAATGACCTGTGATGGATTATGTACCATTAAATGTAGCCAAACTGACTATGATGGACAAAACGTAACAAGAGAGTGACGAGATCTGATACGTGTATTGAAATTGGTTTGAATTAAAACTTTATTTTGCTTATTATTTTAGTTGAGTATCTATAACTGGATCACCTTGTGTGGTAATAACGTATTCTGCAATTAAACAGTTTTTGAGTAGACTTATATAAATATAAGAAGTCCTTGTCGCAGCCGTATCAGAGTTGTTAAGAATAGCACATTTGATTAGACAAAGTGGTATGTCTGCGGACTTACAACGCTAGAATCCGGGTTTTGATACCCGTGGTGGGCAAAGCACAGATAGCCCATTGTGCAGCTTTGTGCTTAATTACAAACAAACAAACACTTTTATCAAAAATATAAATACAGTTATTTCCTTGGTCAACTACTGTTTCTAGATCTTATGTCTAAACTACAAGTAACACTGTGTTAAATATCTTACTAAACTGTTAACACATCAGTTTTTAATATTCAGATTATTCATCAAAAATAGACTAAAGTACCACACTTTGAAAAACAAAGAATATTCATACGAGCTTAGATTTGTTGGGTTATACATTCTATTAGTGCTTACCCTCAACATGCGAGACTAGAGGTTTCTTTAATCATACATTCATAAAATTATCAAATACATTAACTGTAAATAGGTGATTTTTTAATCAGCACTATAAAACAATATTGTCGAAATTAAAATAAATTAAAAGCATTACAAAGAGACTCAAAAATCAAAATTAATTTTTCCATTACCAGGCTTTGTTATCATCATTAAAACTTATCACGGATAATGTCTGTGGCCATAATACCCAAATGCGTTGGGGATATTCCATCTATAGGACAAGATCCAGACGTCGATATCAAACTAACCAGCAACTAATTAAGGAGAATCAGTTAGGGATTAGGAGCTGAGTGTTTGAACCCACAACGTTTCAACTCCTACTGCCATTCGCTGTCTGCAGTCAGTTGTGGGAAGGTAGTTACCCTTAATGTTTAGATACAACCCTAAAGTAGAAATAAATCAACTAAATTTCTACAATGTAAAGTCCCAATCTCCACCCTTTTATGAGATGTACAAAAAGGAAAAAATACTTTCATGCATGCATACATACATACATGTTGGGGGGGTTTCTAAGTTTCTAACTAAAACAGTTATAAAGTGTCATTGCTAAAGTTTTCATTGCACTGGTTTCTTATTGTATTGTGGATTAAGGAATTGGTTTCATAGGTGGTTACCTCAGAAGAGTAAAATATCAGAACTCGGCTGGTTTTATTCTATTTGCAGTTTCCATAAAACAAGTCCTGTGTGTGTATGTGTGCCCGAAAAACGCGAATCTATTTACAACGCCACCAAAGGCTGTAGCGAACTGTATTGTAATATATTCATCCCATCGTAAGTTTCATATTATTATCTTAAGCTTCATTAAAAATAAATCCAATGAATAAAATCTGAAGTTTGTAGCAATTTGAGTATTGGGAATAGGATTAAATACCAGGTAAGTTGATATTCGATAACTAAAATCCCTGATAATACTGTTATATGTAGTTCGTTAAACTGTACAAGTTTGGAATGTGGGTTGAACACATAAGAAAATTTATATTCTGACTCTTTCCCTATCTGGTATCAACGTATCACAAATATGTGTAGCCCTCCAGTGACACGGCGGTATGTCTGCGGACTTACAACGTTAGAAACTGAGTTTCGATACCCGTGGTGGGCTGAGCACAGATAGCCCATTGTGTAGCTTTGTGCTTAACTTCAAACAAACAAAATATGTTGATATTATTCACTTACGTTTTCATCAACTGGCCAAGATGATTAAATGATAAAGACACGAGTGGAAAGCTAAATTACGTGACAGTATTTACAAGGTTAACTATACGTTATCATTTATATAGGACTTTCTCTAGTGATACTTATGTCGTGGGTAGTTTAATTGTTGGTACAAAGGGAGAGAAAAAAAAACACCAACATCCGTGATGTAATACAGTACCATGGACCTCTTTAGACATATTCAACTTCTACGTTCTTGAAATAATAGGGAATCCTGATTGATAATAGCAAAAAAAACTAAACCTCGGTGATCCCGAGTTATCTGAATACAAATGATATAGGATATAGACAGACTTATATACGTTTCATTTAAACAAATCCATTATATTCTCACAACCAGAGAACCCTCCTTCCGGTGGCTCATCGTCAGGTCTGAGTTCTTATAACGCTAAAAATGTAGCCAGAACACATAGTCCATTGTGTACCTGTGTACTTACACAACAGACAGCAAGGTTAAGTGATGTTTTATTCCACGGTATTGTATTCATTGTAACAGTCAATTTTACTATATTTGGTTAAGAATAGCCTGTAAATAACAGGTGGTGCTAACTGGGTAAGCAAATATTAATAAGGGGTGGCTATGTTTGAAACTAGAGGCCTTTAACCCTAATTTCTAGCCCGCGTGTTACATAAGATGCTTGCTCTTCAGTTTGAAAATATCATACAGCAAGTACCAGACTGTGAGGTTTTAATGAATGAGGTTGGTTGGATTTTAAAGCCGTGTTATTTATTAATGTACTGTTTATATCAGTGCCACTAATCAGGAAGTACATAGCAAAGTCATGGGTTTGAGTACTTATCTGTCTCAGTTTTCACTTTTATCAGCCCCCCCCCCCCTTATAAACTCCTCAAAGTTGAAAGTGCAGAGCATATTCAGGAGGACATCGAGTCTTGAACCATGGATCTGCTAATCTACAGCCGAATATGCTAACCACTATGCAACGCCTGGACTTAACGTCAGAAATGCAGACAATGAGAGAAAAACCTACAACAGAAAGTTGTTACTAGAAGACTAATACACGTGTGTACTGACTGAAACATTCTGGTTTAAATAACATCAGGTTTTCTATGAAAAGAACGAAAAGCAAACAAAAAAGTTTATTTCAAATACAACAAACACGTGAAAATATTAGGTGTACGAAACATCCAAAAATAAGTGGTCTAATAAGAACACAAAAATAATTCGAAAAATGCTTAAAAGGTCTACTCGCTGTAGGTGAAAACTGATTCGATATGCATATAAAAAAAACTTGTACAGTGTTACACTTTTAAATAATTAAAAAATGATAAAACAAATGTCATTTTGTATTATTTTTTAAAAGTACTACAGGTTCAAAATGGTCATAAGGGTTATTCGTACAAACTAGAGATTTAATGGGCATACAAATCTTACCCGTTACAAGATGGCGCATTTTGCTTCACACGGCTGGGATACTTGTTGTAGGTTTCCTTTTTGGATGGTCCTGGTTTCCCAAGTTCATCCATATTCCTTTGTTTACCACTGCCATTAAGTATAAGGGATATCCCCGTGTTGGAAATTTCAAATCCCCGATCTGAGCACATCTTTATGAATATTTTACGTGGGAAAGTCGTGTTACATACCCATCCCAATTTTTGGTTGCAGCATCACACTAGCTATACGAAATGCCAAATAATGTCAAAATATAGTTCTGATACACTCCGTCTCACAACTTTATAACGGCTGTGATTGTCATGTGACTTGCATATTTAAAATCGTTTTAATATAACGTACGCAACCCCCTGTAGTGATCAAAAAGCTTTTTAAATTTTAGCGTGTAACTTCCCAAATTTAACCAATTGTTACTTCAAACTCTACTATCGGGCAGGATTTTAAAAACATTTGTTTAGTTATTTGTTACAACACACACGTGACTGATGAAACTTGCATGAGCAATCAGTTATTGTACCTTCACCGCGTGTGCACCACTGCTACCGGTTCTAACGTTGGAAACCCATTACTACAAAAACATTTCAACTAATGTTCCAAAGAAAAAGCACAATTCTTGAAATAAGTTCTTATTAAATTTTTCAACCACTGGCGGTTCTGTGCTAGTTACAATACCCATGTATCAATATCCAATTATTGGCGACACTGAAAACTCTAGAGAAACGTTTTCCAAGCAAAAAGAGAGAGAGACTGCTTCAGTGAACACGAGAACGATGTCCCGCATCAAAGCATGATCAGAAAAATATCAACCATGCCCTTTACAGTATTGCTTTAAGCTTTCAATAAACAGAAACGTATCGTGCACACTTGGATGTGAAGCTCGAGACAATTGTATTTAAGGTAATATTAGTTTAAATAATTATCACAAAATATTTCGGGGATTATACAAAAAAGTAAATTGAAAAACAGTTTTATAAATATATTTTCCAACCAATTTTCAACAATGAAAAAGTTGGTTGAATTTATTGTGCCACAAACTTTCTATATCTGTAAACTGAAGTGTTCAGTTTGTATTATATAACTAGGCCTTTTTTTTCTCTCTTTTTTTTTTTGACTTTCTGATTCAAGTAATGGCAATTCGTAAATGCAAATAAGTATTTTCGTTTGGATATTACATATGTTAAATATTTTAAATACAGGGACCAGTGACGTAACTACAAAAGATGCCCCCCCCCTCCTCCGCAATTGCGGGGGCATACTTACGCCACTTATATGGGCCCAAATGAGAAAGGTTTATTTGTTTGTTGAATTTCGCGCAGATACTCGAGGGCTATCCGTCCCTAATTTTGTAGTGAAAGAGTAGAGAGAAAGCAGCTGGACATCATTGCCCACCGTAAACTCTTGGGCTACTTGCGAAGCTTATTTAAATGCCAATGGTGGTGGTGGGTGGGGGGGGGGAGTAGCACGGAAACTTTGCTGCGTTAGAGGGGGCCGCTATTTAAAGACTAACTATGCTTAATGAGTGTTACTTTAAGCACAGAAGACGGAGATTCTCAAATGTCACAACCTTAAATGCAAATGAATGTCTGGTATTTGACAGAAAAACGATTTGGTTTCTTCTATGGTAGAGAAACATCCATTCGATACACAAACAAGCCCAATTTTATGGTCATTCCTTCGTTAAACTGGATTAGAATTTCCACGTTCTCAACTCTGAATCAAAAACTCTGAATAAAGGGAATAGTTTTTTGTTTTTTTAAACCATGTGTGATGTGATACACATTACACTATTTGTTGGAAGAGTTTTAGTTTTCTTATTTATATTTACATTTTTATATAAATATTCTTATATCTTCGTGGCTTTGATAACACCGAAGTAGAAAGACAATGACATCTTAAGCTGTATTCCAACTTTTCTGACAAAGATAAATAGCATGACACTGCTATTGAAATCAATCAAGGTAAAACTAAAATAAATACTTATTTCAGTGCGCTGTATAAGAATGTGCACATCTCAATTTCCATAAATCAGCTACAAAAATGGGTGGGTAAACAGAGTACATATTTTATGTCCAAACCGGAGATAGATCTTTTGCGGAAATACAGTTTCCTCCGTATTTACACAAGACTAAAAGCTCGCGGAAAGCCTTAATGAACCATTTGTGTACATAAGCCCATGGGCGTACAGTCTTTTCACTGAAAAAAGAACATTTCTTTGGTGTACAAACATTGGCGTAGCCAGGTCTTCCACTCGGGCAGGGGAGGGGGAAAGCAAGTAAATTAAAAAGCTGAAATTGATCTAATTTTTTAAAATAAAATGGTCATTAAAACAAATCAAATGTAACAGTACTTATAGAAATTTCAGTTTATTTTAATAAATGATACAAAACGAGTTTATTATATTTAAAAGCTGAAAAATAACATGTGATCAATATGCCCCAGATTTTCTC